>NW_018021763.1:12473-14211 GCF_002006095.1 Pseudomyrmex gracilis
CCGAAATTAAAAATTATTAATGTAGGGATGGAAGAGATAAATTTAAGTGATGATGAACTTATATCTACGATAAAAAGGCAGAATAAAATGGATACAGTGAATATGCGAATAGTGAAGAAAATAATGAAAGGAAAGAAAAATANTGACAACCAGTCTAAAAAACGAGAAGGTGAAGAGGGGTCAATAATAGTAGAAACAGATGATGAAACACACAAGTTGATTCTGAAGAAAAATAAACTAAATATAGGATAGAAGAAATGTCCTGTATTTAATCATGTTAGTGTTAAAAGATGTTTTAAATGCTGGGGTTAGTATCACATAGCTAAAAACTGTGTGAGAGACGAGACATGTCACAAATGTGCAGGAAATCACAACTCGAATGACTGTTCAGCGACAAAGAAGAAGTGTGTAAATTGTATGTTCAAAATTCGAACATACAACCTAAAAATAAATGACGAGCACGACGCTCTCAGTATGGAGTGTCCAACATTTAAGAGAGCATTGCAAGAAGAAAAGAGAAAAGCTGGCTGGAAGGACACTAAATAGCAACTACAGGAAAATGTGGAGCTAATGCTATATACAAATGCGCAAAGTCTAACGGCGCATAAAGATGAGATACAGCATCAGATTTTGAAGAAAATAAATCCTGCATTCTTAGCACTGTCGGAAACTAGATTGAATGATGAGATTGATGATAGTGAAGTGAGCATTCAGGGTTATAGTATAGTTAGGTGTAATACTGAGAACAGAAATACAGGAGGAGTTGTTTTGTAGATAAGGGACGATGTTAAATATGAAATAGTATTTGCAAAAACCTTAAAATTGAACTGTTGGTGTGTAGCGGTAGAAGTAAAAGAAAAATTGTGTAAAAAGGTGATTATGGTAGTATATCACTCACCAAGCGCATCGCATGGTGACTTTATGAGATTTCTGGAAGATATAGTAGAGGAGTTAACAATAAAAGCAGAATGTATAGTAATTGGTGACTTTAATATAGATCTTATGTTAGATTCCTTTTATGCGAAGAAGCTGCAAACGACAATGCTGAGCTTAGGTATGAAACAATACGTTAATAAACCGACAAGAATTACGAAAGACAGTCAGACAATCATTGATTTAATCTTCGCTAATAATGATAGTTTAGAAGTACAGGTAGTTTACGAACCTAAAATTACGGATCACGCATGGCTTCAAGTTAAACTTGGTGCTAATAGAAGTGAAAATAACTATAGAGAATTTAGCGCTAGAAGCTTTAAGGAATTTGATGTAAGTGAATTTACCAAGTTAGTGGCAAATAAATTGCGTAACAAACAAGATATGGATGTCAGTATGAGAGCGACAAAGCTAGTTGACAGCATAGTAGAAGCGTTAGATGTAGTAGCGCAGATAAGAAAGTTTAGAATTCCGAAAGTGTGGGAAGGGAAAAAATGGTTCTCAGATGAAATAAGAGAAGCAGCTGATAGAAGGGATAAAGCATACAAAAAAGCGATTTATGAAAATAGTGAGCAAAATTGGTTGCAGTTTAAAACTGAAAGGAATACAGTTGTAAAATTAATTAGAGATAAAAAAAGAGAGTATTATGAAAATATAATAGATCTCAACAAGGAAAATTCTACGACTATGTGGAAAACCTTGAAAGAAATAATTAAAGGTGAGCCAGTAGGAACAAAGATAGTAGAAAGTATAGATTTTGAAATCTTAGATAATATTGATGAGCCGAATGTAGCCGATAAGTTTA
>NW_018021763.1:16111-18999 GCF_002006095.1 Pseudomyrmex gracilis
TTTTTTTTTTTTTTTATACGAGGGGAAATGCGTTATGCACCCCCGCCCTGTGGAGATTTGGGCGGTGAGTGTGGGACTCGCATCCACTAAAACCCCTCAATGGCCTCCACCGGACATAATGGGGGGGGCCTGTGGCAGCCGCGAGGCTATTACATCTCCAGGCCCCCCCGAGTCCAAGACTTGTCCCCAAAGGACAACGCCCCCTATCACCGTTGCCCCTGGGGTTGCGGCAGGAGGAGGGGGCCATAGCCCTCCTCAAGCCGCCCCTCCCTGAGGACTTGTGCAATGGCGAGGCAAGTTCCCCAACTTGTCCCACCAAGTCCCCGCCCCCCGTGACCGAAGTCAGGAGGGGTCAATACAATGCCGTGACCCCCCCACCCCGAGCAAGGATACTGCCTCCAAGCCGAGCTTATTTGCTCGACTTGGAGGACTTAGGTCCCGGCTTCTGCTAACCTCAAGGAGGGGAGGCCGACTCGCCTCCCCTCTGCCGCTTGGGGGAGGGCTCCTTAATGGAACCTCCCCCTGAACCCGGCGCTTTTTGCGCCGCACCTTTCATCGCCCGGGAGCCAGCGACCTTACGGTCTCTGGTCCCGGACGCTTTTCTTTTGGGGAGAGGAGAAGGCACCACGCCGTCCCCACTCCCCTTTACCCCGGTCTCCAGCTGTTCCTGAGGACCGGGAGGTTCCTTGCTTGGGGCGGAGGCCTCAGCGGCCTCCCCCCCTTCTCCCGCGGCGAGCTCTGCGCTCTCGGAGGGGGCGGATACGAGAGGGACGTCCCCCCGTCCCTCGCCTTTCTCCGGCCATAGCCGGGCCAGGCTCTCCACCGGGGAGAGGAGGTAAACCCCCTCTCCGTCTTCCTCCCAGCCGGAGGAGTTCCCGCCGGACCCGGCACTCCGGGCCCGCCGCTTCCCCCTCTTTTTCGGGGAGGCGTCAGGCACCGCCGCCTCCCCGCCCTCCTTGCCACCGGGTGGCAGCGGAGGCGCCGGAACTCCGGCGCCCCGTCTGGTGGCTACTTTCTTTACCGGCATGGGGGCGCAACTTGCGCCACCCATCCGGTGGTTCGCTGGCTGCCCCCGGCTCGCACACAGAGTGCACATGGGGGCAGCCCTACAATTGATGGCGAGGTGGCCATCCCCCCCGCAACGATAGCACGCCGTGCTCCGGTCTACGCCGGAGCACTTGCGTGCCACGTGCCCGAACTCGAGGCACCGGTAGCACTGCATACGCCGTGCCGCCAGCGCCTCGACGGGGAGGCTGAACCACCCCACCTCAACTCTTTTTGCCCCTACTACCCGCCGGGCCGCCCTCAAGGGCATACGGGCCCACAAGGTCCCGTACCCGACGGGAGAGGAGCGAACCAGCCCTGGGCTGGCATCCACCTGCCGCCGCTAATGCGGCGGCAATGTCCTCCGCGGAAAGGGGGGGCACCACGTTCCACACGCGGATTTCCGCGTACTTGGTGGGACGGGTGAACTTCACCCCCTCTTCGCCCTCAAACACCTTAGACGCCCTCTCTACGAGGGCGTCGGCCTTCTCCGCTCCTCCAGGCCCGGGTACCTGGAGGAGCATGCCACCGTTGGCCGCCCGTTTTATCCGGAGGCCGGAATTCCCGACCTCCTTCAAATCAACGGCGGCCGCCGCCTTCTTCATAGCCTCGGCATAACTGCCGCCCTCCCCCACGGTAAGGAGGACGGCAGCCCCAGTAGGGACTCTGCCGAGCTTCGTCCTCTCCGCCGCCCCGGAGCGCTGACTCGCGCTAACGGGAGCCGCGGGAGGGCGCCGTTTCTCTTCGCGAGGGGGAGGTTGTTTCTCCCTCCTTCGCGCCCTGCGCCCCACCACCGTCGCCCATGTGGTCGGGGCGGAATCGGCGGGAGGTGCGCCAGAGGTCTGTGGGGCGAGCTCTCTCCTAATGAGAGAGACGATTCGCCCCTCCATGGCCTCCCCGATTTTGTCCGCCAAAAGGCGGACGCACCTATCCTCCGGGAGGTCCAGAGGGGAGTCTTCTTGCAGGGGGTCAAAAGCCCCACCCTCTGTTTGGACCCCCCGGGAGTCCACTCTCGGCGGCGGGATCGTCGCCGAGATCGGATGCGGAGCGAGCGCAGGTACACCGACCTGCGTCCCGCAGTGCGCCGTCTCTTTTCTCGACGGGCCTACGAGGGAAAATCCCTTTTTGTAGGCCTCGTCGAGCATTTCCCGCATTTTCTTGTAGCGGGAGGACAAAATTCTCCCGGACTCCTTACTTATACGGAGCTTCTGCTCCAAGGTCCTGACGCGCTCATCTACTAGCGCATCAGGCCCGGCCAGCTCCGGCCTTGCCGCGTCCCCAGAGGCATAGGCGAGAGCAACGATGCCCTCGCCCAGCCCTTTTATAGTGGCCGCCACGTCCTTCAGAATCTTGACGTATCGTCCGGCAAGATTTTTGGACGTAGTGGCCACTTTCGTCACGGCCTCCGCGGCTGCGTGCGTCTTCTGCACCATTTCAGCCGCGGAGGCAACCGGGCACGGGAGCCTAGAGGACGGCAGCTGGTCAGTTTTGCTCCAGCATTCGTCCTCCAGTTCCAAAACCGCCTCCGCTCGCCTTGCAGCCAAAGCACGTTCCTCGGCTGCGACGATGCCGAGAAACTCGGCGGCGGTCGGCGGTTTGCCAATGCCCCCACTTGTACTGGGGGCCGGTGTGGAGGAGTCCTCCTGCACCTCCATGTCCGAATCCCCGGATAATGGTGGGGACCCGGACAAGCCAGCGAATGCTGGGGAGCGAGTACGCTCCCTCGACGGCTTCTTCTTACCGTCTCCCCCAGGACGAGCGCCACCAGCGCTGACTCCAGTGGAGGAGACGGGCGCCCCGAACATACGTCGCGCACCAAGCGCGAGTACGTCGGAACGCACCTT
>NW_018021763.1:22329-25893 GCF_002006095.1 Pseudomyrmex gracilis
TTTTTTTTTATACGAGGGGAAATGCGTTATGCACCCCCGCCCTCTGGGGATTTGGGCGGGGAGTGTGGGACTCGCACCCACTAAAACCCTTCGATGGCCTCCACCAGACATACTGGGGGAGCCTGTTGCAGCCGCGAGGCTATTACATCTCCAGGCCCCCCCGAGTCCAAGACTTGTCCCCAAAGGACAACGCTCCCTATCACCGTTGCCTTTGGGGTTGCGGCAAGAAGAGGGGGCCATAGCCCTCCTCAAGCCGCCCCTCCCTGAGGACTTGTGCAATGGCGAGGCAAGTTCCCCAACTTGTCCCACCAAGTCCCCGCCCCCCGTGACCGAAGTCAGGAGAGGTCAATACAATAGTTTGTACCCCCTACCCGCGACCAAGCAGCCCCTCGACAGGGGCCGGGTCCAGGGTTCACGCCCGAGCCGTGACCCCCCCACCCCGAGCAAGGATACTGCCACCAAGCCGAGCTTATTTGCTCGACTTGGAGGACTTAGGTCCCGGCTTCTGCTTACCTCGAGGAGAGGAGGCCGACTCGCCTCCCCTCTGCCGCTTGGGGGAGGGCTCCTTAGTGGAGCCTCCCCCTGAACTCGGCGCTTTTTGCGCCGCACCTTTCATCGCCCGGGAGCCAGCGACCTTACGGTCTCTGGTCCCGGACGCCTTTCTTTTGGGGAGAGGAGAAGGCACCACGCCGTCCCCACTCCCCTTTACCCCGGTCTCCAGCTGTTCCTGAGGACCGGGGGGTTCCTTGCTTGGGGCGGAGGCCTCAGCGGCCTCCCCCCCTTCTCCCGCGGCGAGCTCTGCGCTCTCGGAGGGGGCGGACACGGGAGGGACGTCCCCCCGTCCCTCGCCCTTCTCCGGTCATAGCCGGGCCAGGCTCTTCACCGGGGAGAGGAGGTAAACCCCCTTTCCGTCTTCCTCCCAGCCGGAAGAATTCCCGCCGGACCCGGCACTCCGGGCCCGCCGCTTCCCTCTCTTCTTCGGGGAGGCGTCAGGCACCGCCGCCTCCCTGCCCTCCTTGCCACCGGGTGCCGAGGCGCCGGAACTTCGTCGCCCCGCCTGGTGGCTACTTTCTTTACCGGCATGGGGGCGCAACTTGCGCCACCCATCCGGTGGTTCGCTGGCTGCCCCCGGCTCGCACACAGAGTGCACATGGGGGCAGCCCTACAATTGATGGCGAGGTGGCCATCTCCCTTGCAACGGTAGCACGCCGTGCTCCGGTCTACGCCGGAGCACTTGCGTGCCACGTGCCCGAACTCAAAGCATCGGTAGCACTGCATACGCCGTGCCGCCAGCGCCTCGACGGGGAGGCTGAACCACCTCACCTCAACCCTTTTCGCCCCTACTACCCGCCGGGCCGCCCTCAAGGGCATACGGGCCCACAAGGTCCCGTACCCGACGGGAGAGGAGCGAACCAGCCCAGTGCGAACCTCACTGGGCTGGCATCCACCTGCCGCCGCTAATGCGGCGGCAATGTCCTCCGCGGAGAGGGGGGCACCACGTCCCGCACGCGGATTTCCGCGTACTTGGTGGGACAGGTAAACTTCACCCCCTTTGCGCCCTCAAACACCTTAGACGCCTTCTCTACGAGAACGTCGGCCTTCTCCGCTCTTCCAGGCCCGGGTACCTGGAGGAGCATGCCACCGTTGGCCGCCCGTTTTATCCGGAGGCCGGAAATCCCGACCTCCTTCAAATCAACGGCGGCCGCCGCCTTCTTCATAGTCTCGGCATAACTGCCGCCCTCCCCCACGGTAAGGAGGACGGCAGCCCCAATAGGGACTCTGCCGAGCTTTGCCCTCTCCGCCGCCCCGGAGCGCTGACTCGCGCTAACGGGAGCCGCGGGAGGGCGCCGTTTCTCTTCGCGAGGGGGAGGTTGTTTTTCCTTCCTTCGCGCCCTGCGTTCCACCACCGTCGCCCATGTGGTCGGGGCGGAATCGGCGGGAGGTGCGCCAGAGGTCTGAGGGGCGAGCTCTCTCCTAATGAGAGAGACGATTCGCCCCTCCATGGCCTCCCCGATTTTGTCCGCCAAAAGGCGGACGCACCTATCCTCCGGGAGGTCTAGAGGGGAGTCTTCTTGCAAGGGGTCAATAGCCTCACCCTCTGTTTGGACCCCCCGGGAGTCCACTCTCGGCGGCGGGATCGTCGCCGAGATCGGATGCAGGGCGAGCGCAGGTCCACCGACCTGCGTCCTGCAGTGCGCCGTCTCTTTTCTCGACGGGCCTACGAGGGAAAATCTTTTTTTGTAGGCCTCGTCGAGCATTTCCCGCATTTTCTTGTAGCGGGAGGACAAAATCCTCCCGGACTCCTTACTTATACGGAGCTTCTGCTCCAAGGTTCTGACGCGCTCATCTACGAGCGCATCAGGCCCGGCCAGCTCCGGCCTTGCCGCGTCACCGGAGGCATAAGCGAGGGCAACGATGCCCTCGCCCAGCCCTTTTATAGTGGCCGCCACGTCCTTCAGAATCTTGACGTATCGTCCGGCAAGATGTTTGGACGTGGTGGCCACTTTCGTCACGGTTTCCGCGGCTGCGTGCGTCTTCTGCACCATTTCAGCCGCGGAGGCAAGCGGGCCCGGGAGCCTGGAGGACGGCAGCTGGTCAGTTTTGCTCCAGCATTCGTCCTCCAGCTCCAAAACCGCCTCCGCTCGCTTTGCAGCCAAGGCACGTTCCTCGGCTGCGACGATGCCGAGAAACTTGGCGGCGGTCGGCGGTTTGCCAATGCCCCCACTTGTACTGGGGGCCGGAGTGGAGGCGTCCTCCTGCACCTCCATGTCCGAATCCCCGGATAATGGTGGGAACCCGGACAAGCCAGCGAATGCTGGGGAGCGAGTACGTTCCCTCGCCGGCTTCTTCTTACCGTTTCTCCCAGGACGAGCGCCACCAGCGCTGACTCCAGTGGAGGAGACGGGCGCCCCGAACATACGTCGCGCACCAAGCGCGAGTACGTCGGAACGCACTTTCGCAGTCGCAGGTTTCGTTACTGCCCCTGCGGTGCAGGCAGTGGGTAGCCCATGGCTCGATGACAACATGGGGGTGCCTGGGACGGCAACACCCCCACGCCGGGCCCTGAGTGTCCGATCACTCTGGGCCGGTACGTCTATCTCTTTTTCAGAACTCATACCCATAGTTTTTTAGAAGAGTGGTTTAATTTCGGAGTTTTCCTTCTCCTAGGCCGGCTGCCCACACAGGGCTAACGAGCCCGGCCTGCCCGAGTGCGCTCTTGGTCTGGCCGCTCCCCGTGGACTTGTCCGGCAAGGGTGACCCTGCCAGGAACCGAAGTTCCCGCCGGCATAGCTCCACGGATCAGCACGGCGCTCAAGCCCCTCCACCACGACAAGGTGGCACACCCTCGGAGGGGAGCTCACCGTCTCCTGCCGGCCAAAATTATATCCTGGTGACGGACACGAAAAATGTCACGTCACAAGTCTCATGACTGTACTTTCCAATATGTGAAAAGATCATACATAATGTCACTATGACGGGCGGGTTCCGTTTGACCACAGTACGATTCGACACCGCTCGATTCGACACAGATTTATTCGACACCAAATTATTCGACACCGTACG
>NW_018021763.1:26633-35724 GCF_002006095.1 Pseudomyrmex gracilis
GACGCGGGGAGCTAAGGATAAGAAGGACGATATTCCCTAGCAGTAAATACTGTAATTGGTCAATTCATCAAAATCTGCTACAGTTAGTTAGTGCGGCGCCCGTTGGCAGTACTTACTCCTAGGGAATACCGACTTTCTTACTTCTAGCTCCCGAGGCTACGAAACGATTCATTGGCATTCGTGCTGAGACTGCGCAATAGGCAACACCGTTCCTCCTGTGCTCTCCTAGTTTCCTACCGTAATCGTTGGCCAAGACCAGACCAAACAGGTGATTCTGTGAAATATACACCTCTGAGTTTATTTGTCCATCGAGCGGTAAGATCTGTGCGTTAAACTGTCGTTTTCACGACATTGCTATTGACCGCGCGTCAGTTGGCCAAAACGGCCGTGCTCGGCCGCCATCTTGGCAGCCGGTTTCACTGCCCTTGTTTGTGCTGTAGTCGTTCATTGTGGTGTAACTCTAGTGAAACCCGTTTACTTAGCGTTCAGGGCGTGTTGTAATTTCAGGGTGTCTCTCCCCCGACTCTACGTCCTACCTGTCTAGTGTAGTGCGCGTCGCTGTGCCGTGTGTCACAGATGTCGCAAGAAGATAAAGACGTTGAGATGCTCGGGGACGGAGGCCCTTCTCGCGGCTTCCTCCCCCCAGAGCATGGTGAAGGCTCGCGCGTTAGCGTGGGAAACAAAGAAAACAAACCAGATAGTACAAGGGGCATGTCCTTGGTAGACAGCCTGGCCCAAAAAATGGGTCTGAGTGACCATAAGAAGAAACTAAACAAAAGAGAGCTCTCAACGGAGGAGTGCTCTCCTCCTAAGAAAACCTCCCCCGCCCTTTCAGATACCCAAAAACAACTCCTCCTCAACAAGTACCTCCCAGGGTCAAGGGGCCCGTTTATGGTACATGTAGAGACCTGTAGGCCGGGGGACCCCCCCCCCCACGGACAAGGATAACCCTAACTCTGAGTCAGGTAAGACGAATGCCTCCCTCAGCGTAGTAGGAATGGGTAAGAAGCTTAATAAACTTATTGCTCATCAATTCATGCATGCACATAATCTTTGTCTGAGGCAGGCAGAAATAAGTTTTCTGTCTGCTTTCCTTCAGCAGACAGTGCTAATGATTTTGTTGATTGCTTTAAAGGTATATCAAGGTGCATCCCCTATCTGAAGTGTGGACGGCTTACGTCCCGTCCTTTAGAGTCGTCAAGCAGTACGTCCTTAAGGGCATTGATGATGCGGAGGAGACGGCAGAGGATGTTGTTGCTGGCTTACGTCCCCCCTTCCCGAGGTAGACCGGAGTGTGGATCCCTCCGTTCGAAGCGGTGAGAGTTACCCGTAAAGTCAGAGGCTCCTCTGAGAAAAACCCGGTGTACAAAAACACCAACCAGTTCATCCTTAGGTTCCGCACGTCAAGTGTACACAGCTCTTGCCTGTATTACGGCAAGAGGCTGTCACTGGTTCCGTACATATATAAAGTTAGAAGATGCG
This sequence comes from Pseudomyrmex gracilis, assembly GCF_002006095.1. Classification (NCBI taxonomy): domain Eukaryota; kingdom Metazoa; phylum Arthropoda; class Insecta; order Hymenoptera; family Formicidae; genus Pseudomyrmex; species Pseudomyrmex gracilis. The sequence continues at coordinate 28,116 of NW_018021763.1, forward strand.
AGTTCTGTCAAAGGTTTGGACACACAAAGTTTTCGTGTAAACAGTCTAGTAATGACAGCAAACGTGTGTGCGTAAGGTGCGGTAAGAATGGCCACTCTAAACCTTCTTGCACCAGCGTCAGTGAGGAGTGCGTTAACTGTGTACGTTCCAGGTGTAAGTCTTCAACACACCAAGCTTCAGCTCTTTCTTGCCCTTCGTTCAAAAGACAAAGGGAAATAAATAAGTTAGTGGCCTTTCGTGATCTGTCTTTCAGGGATGCAGCTAAACTGTATGATGGTGGTGGTTACTCGGACTCCCAGGGTTCCCCTGGGAGCGAGTCGGGTGGCGGCCGGGGTTTGTCAATCCCCCTTCCAACGCTCTCGGAGTTTTGGCCGCCGCCCTCTTCGGGAGGACAAGTGTTCAGGTTCCAGGCCGGTACTTCACCTCCGCCGCCCCGTCCTCGGTCCCGGACCCGTCCGTTTACCCAGAGTGAAGGTCTCTCCGGACTTCAGCACGTACCCGGCCGTGGTCAAGAGTGTAGTAGGTTTGGTGAAAAAAATAAGTTACGTCAATCATCACTGTCCTTCGCGGAGGTTACCGGACTGCACCCTCTTTCCAAATCAACCTTCACGTCAACCAGTAACGAAAAAAATTGTAACAACAGAAGGGAGGAGAAAGGTGGTAATCCTCTCCCTCTCGCCCTACAAGATTCTAGAGAACAAACTCTCTCCTCTATTCTCGAAAAGTACAAGTTAGACTGTACAAAACTCAATCTTACAAACCTAAGTACAAACGGCTTACATAACGTTATTAAAGAATTAATTTCATTAGTCTCTTACCAAACTAAAAGCTCTTCGTAAATCTTTTTAAACTAATTCGAAACCATGAACTCAGTCAGTCTCACACAATGGAATTGTCGGTTATTGGTGCGTAATCTGGATGCCGCTAGACTGTTACTCCAAGATACGGGGTCAGATGTGGCTGCTTTCTGTGAGACGTACATAAACAACAGTACAATCTTGACCTTCCCTAACAACGAAATCATATCCAGAGATCGCAATCGACATGGCGGTGGTGTTGCGATAGCTGTAGCCAACCATATAAAATTCCAGATCCCTGGTATTCCTGATCTGGTCGATTTATGTCTTCAAAACTCAGTTGAAGTTGTAGCTCTACAATTTCTCTTCCCGCATAACAAATCTCTATACGTCTTCTCAGTATATAGCCCTCCACGCTCTTCGTCCAGTTACACAGACACGACCTTTTGGTCCACTTTCTTCCAGATCTGTTCTCGGTTCCAGCCGTCAGTAATCTGTGGCGATTTCAACGAAAAAAGCCCACTCTGGTGTCACTCTCCCCTCCTACTCCAATGCAGAGGGGAAAAGTATTGAAAAAGCGATTACTGGTTCCCTCTTTTTTGTTCTTAATGACGGCAGTTACACGTGGTGTTCCTCTTACCAGTTGAGTCGTTCCTCTCTTGACTTAACTGTAGTCTCACAATGTCTTGCTCACCGTTGTTCGTGGAAATTGTGTGACTTTAGCTACGGTAGCGATCACTTCCCCGTCGTCACTGTTATTAGTGACAGGTTCGGGGGCCGTACCGCTTGTCGCCTCTACTACTCGGTTGGAAAGGTGGATTGGGAAAGGTTCAAGACTCACTGTTCTTCTCAGTCCGTCAGTCTCCCTCTCCCACCCTTCACTAACGATTGTGATATAAATGCAGTGTACAATAATCTGACAAACTTTATAGAAGATGCGTTGTTGCAGGCGGGAGCTCGAATAGTGAATAAACTCGGGACTTCTAAAAAACCCCCCTCTTCTTGGTGGGATGCTTCTTGTTCAACTGAGTTCTCGCAAAAAAGGCTAGCCTTCGCCCAGTTCTGTGCCTGCCCTAGTTTGGAAAACCAAGAAAACTACATCAGGACCTCCAAGAAAGTTGCTAAGTTCCTGAGAAAAAAGAAGCGAGAAGCCTATCGTAAGTTCTGTGGATCACTACATGTAAACTCAGATATTGGTTCGGTCTGGCATACGGTTAGGGCTTTCTCGGGAGCTCGTAACAGATCGAGAGGTGCCGGGAACAGGAACTGCCTTGACCCGACAGAGTTTTGTCTGGCGTTTGACAAGGTCGCTCCTCCGAACCCTCCTCCCCCCTCGGACGAGATGGTTTGGGACGAGGAACGGGAGTTGCTTAGTTCCAGGTTGGTTGGGTCGTTTATGAACTCCTCTATCTCCTCCGACGAATATACTTCGATTGTCAAATCCTTAAAAACTAAGTCCGCTCCCGGCCCTGACTTGGTAATCAACTTCATCATAACTCAACTCCCTCTCGAGTTACATCAGTACATCCTGGAAATCCTGAATTGGATGTATTCTAGTAAGAAGTACCCAGACCAGTGGAAACAATATTTTGTAGTTTTCGTTCCCAAACCGGGTCGTAGCGGATCATATACGAGGTGTGGCAATAAAATAACCGGATTGGTGCTGCTACTGGCAAACGGCGAGCCGGCCGCAGCAGATCTGAACATGTCTGTGCTTGTTCATACCTTCACTAACATAATCTCGATTCGCGCGTTTGTGCGGTACTCAGTCTCGCCATAATTATCGCCCGAGTAAGTTCTTGTTTTAACTTGCCGTCGAATGGAGCAAAGAGTTAACCTTAAGTTTCTTGTGAAACTCGGAAAAACCGCAACAGAAGCCCATGCTATGTTAAAGGAAGTGTACGGAAGTGAGTGTTTATCGCGCACACAAGTTTTTGAATGGTGTCAAAGGTTTAAAGAAGGTCGTGAAATGACTGAAGACAATCCACGCTCTGGACGGCCTTTAACATCAAAAACAGAAAACAACATCGAGAAAATTGGTAAATTGATCCGTGAAAATCGTCGTCTGAGTATCCGGGCTCTTGCTGAAGTCTTAGGAATTAATAGAGAAAGTATCCGTCAGATTTTGCATGAATCATTGAACATGAGAAAAGTTTGCGCGAAAATGGTGCCAAGACTTCTCACTGCAGAACAAAAGGAATTGAGAATGAACATTTGTGTTGACCTTTTGAATAACATTAGCGCTGATCCAGGTTTGTTAGACAGAGTGATTACTTGCGACGAGTCGTGGTTTTTTACCTATGACCCAGAAACAAAGCGTCAGTCGATGCATTGGAAGAGTCCGAGTTCACCGCGTCAAAAAAAACCAAAATGTCAAAATCAAAATTTAAGATCATGATGGTTGTTTTTTTTTATATTCGAGGAGTTGTTTACATTCACTGGGTCCCCGAAGGTCAGACTGTTACTCAACATTATTACATTGAGATCCTGTTCACCCTTCGTAAAAGAGTGAGAAGGCGAAGGCCCGAACTGTGGAAGAACAATTCTTGGATGCTCCACCAAGACAATGCACCATCACATTCCGCGTTGTCTGTGAAGGCGTTTTTCGCGAAACACAAAATCACAGTGTTGGACCACCCACCCTACTCGCCCGACCTGGCCCCCTGTGACTACTTTTTATTTCCAAAAGTAAAATCAGAGCTAAAGGGGACAAGATTTCAGAGTGTAGAGACAGTAAAAGCGAAAGCGACGGAGGTACTCAACAGCCTAACGGAAGCGGACTTCCAGCACTGCTTCCAACAATGGAAAATACGTATGGAGCGGTGTAGGGATCGCCAAGGAGAATATATAGAAGGAGAAAATTTGTATAATGTAAATAATAATAAATAAAATGTTTTTTAGCACCAGTCCGGTTATTTAATTGCAACAACTCGTAGACCTATCTCCCTGGCCAATAACCTCTAAAAAGTCCTAGAAAAAATAATGTGTAAATGACTGGAGTGGTGGGTTAAAAACAACGATATACTCTCCTCTCACCAGTTTGGGTTTAGACGTGGTCTGTCGTGTACGGACAGTATCTCAGTGCTTGTGTCTCACGTCAAACTAGCTAATAATTCACGTAAAATTACAGGTTCAGTTTTTCTGGATGTCGAAGGTGCTTTTGATAACGTCAATTCAAACTTCTAGCTATGCTCCCCAAACTGGGGGTAACTCCACGAATGGTGGCCTTTATATCATCGGTAGTGAAGTATCAGGAGCTGGAGGCCTACGTTTCGGGTGTTCTCATGCAGAAAAGATCCACTTCTCGAGGTCTCCCGCAGGGCTCGGTTTTGAGCCCGGTATTGTTTAATATATATGTGTCGGGCATCGAACGCTGCCTGCCTCCCACTGTTAGTGCCTTGATATACGCTGACGACGTGGTGGTGTATTGTTCTGACCAGTCCATAGTCGAGGTTACTAGCAGGCTAAACGTAGCGTTAGACAGGATATTTAGACACTTCGCATCTCTTGACTTAAAAGTCTCTCCTAATAAGTCAGTAGCTACCTTTTATGCTCTCAACTCTTTACGTAATACAAAGTGGCTAATCAAGAAACATAATATACAGTTACAGATAAACCAATCTCCTGTCAAACTCGAGTGGTCAGTGAAGTTCTTAGGAGTTCACATAGACTATTGTTAAAGTGGAAGAAACACGTTATGGAAACACGTCGGAAGGTCCTTCCGCGAGTCAATATCCTCAAAGCTATCGCAGGAGTAAAGTGGGGATCTCACCCTTCCATACTGATCACTGCCTATAAGGGCTTAGTCAGATCGGTGTTGGAGTGGGGGTGTCAGGTCATGTATCCTCTGAGGTCACGGGAAATGCAGGTAATAAACAGGTTACAGTTTGCATGTATACGGATGGCCTGCGGCCTTATGCGCTCCACCCCGACCAACATTCTACTAGACTTAGCTTGTGAGCAACCTCTCTTGTACAGGCATAAGTATTTAGTCAGCAAGTATGTTTCTAGGGTCAGTGCGAGAACAAACCAACCGGTGGGTCTTATCCTAGACAAGACCCGTGCGGACTGGGTCCCCACGTGCGATGACAACCGGTTTGGCCTCTTTGAGGTTGGTAACGAACTTTCCCACCTGGTTGCTAGTGTTAAAAAGTATTCCCTACCGGGACACCTGTCCTTTCCGTTTGGTATTCAGTATCATAAGTGCTCCGTGGACACCGAGATCGGGTACAGCATACGTAGCGCTGAGTCCCCTCAAGTCCTGTTCAAAGAATACTTGTCAGAGATAGGTATTACATGTGTTTTCTTTACAGATGGGTCGGTAGCTAGGAACTCCCCTAAGAACCCCCCGACTGCGGTGGGCTTCGCGGTGGTCTCTGAGTTCCCCGACCTGGTTCATAGCGAACGTATACACTTCGGGGCTACAGTCTTCGAAGCAGAGGCTAGGGCGGTCTAGTGCGCCCTGGAGTATGTCGATGAGTTTGGATTCCAGTTTGCTGTTATCGCTTCTGACTCCCTCAGTGTCATGCGATGCCTGGAGGCCACGGACCCTAAAGGTCTACAACCTGACTTTGTGTACTTAATAAAAAAACTCGATTTGGAAATAAAAAAGAAAAATTTAGCGGTTAGATTTGTTCGGGTCCCGGGTCATCATGGCATACGCGGAAACAAACGCGCGGATACAAATGCCAAACTTTCCTTATCTCTACCAGAACCAGTTGAAAAACAGGATGTTTCATCTCTGTTCCCCGTTATCAAATCACAAACACTACAACAGTTTAGGGAATATTTACTCCGTGAAGCCCAAAGTAAGGGACGTAGGTACTTTGAGTTCATTCAGAAACCGCTAAGTAAACCGTGGTTCTCTAGAGCCAAAAAGAAAAAATACTTACCGCGCCAACTTGTAACTCTTATATCAAGAATTCGTTCACACCACACAGCGGTGAACGAACACTTAAGCGACAAGGGTATAGTGGACAGTGCTGCGTGTTCTTGCGGCCATCAGTCGCAAGACATTAACCATGTGTTCCTATATTGCCCTAAGAATAAGACTGCGTCAGATAAACTGCTCATGGATCTGTTTCATAATGGCTTTAGCCCTCCATACAGTGTAGTGGAGGTGGCTTTCTCTTCAAATGTTAGCTCCATGTTTGCTCTGCTCTCTTTTGTCAATTCTGCCAACGTTAACGTGTAGTCTCCTATATGAGCGTAACATCCCCTCTCAGTAACACCTGTTCCTCCTCCTTCAAATCTCCATCCTATTTGTTCCTCCTTTCATACCACCTGCTCCAAACTAGTTCCTATACGTAACACACACAGCTCAGCCTGAAACGAAATTCACTATATTAAACGAAGACTGGCATATGCTCCTCTCTCATTGAAATTTAAGATGACTGCGTGAGTATCCACAAACCTTATTTACAATATTCTTATTTAACGCATCCTGTTCTTTTGTAACAGTTAATATCGTAAATGCTTCAACATATAAAATTGCTACAATATGTTAAGCAGTAAAAGACATTTATTTAGTGCACCTGTGTGTGCTCTAAAACGTTTACAGTACTGACTACAAATCTTACTTCTAAATTTCTTATTGCTACATAAATCCAACTAAACAAACATTGTTGGTTTACTACACTCAAAAGTAAACACAAAACTGTTTACTAACGTAGACTTGATTTTATTACATAGCTGTAGCATATGATCATCCGCCGTTTGCACTACGATATTTGCATGACAATTGTTAAATAAATATTGTATTTATTATTTTTTATTTTTTGTATATTTGGAGCAAAATGGTTACACTAATGGGTACCACAACAAGAAATAGATTCTTAATTAGTTGGTTTTTTGTGTTTGAAAAAAAGATGATGCATTAATTTTATCTGAAGTTAAAAATGAAACAGAATTGTATAAATAGCGATGTATAACAGAATAGCATTTGTATAAAATCATATAACAGAATAGCATTTTGTATAAAATCTAATTTTTATTTTCTGACAAAATGTAATACCTGTTGGATGTCGAGGAAGGTCGGGTGGTGAAGAAGAAGTTCTTTGCTCGAATTTATTACAATATCCTTTATTGCTCCTGATCTTTACAATGTTCCTTACACGGCTATGCTTCACTGCGGTAAACTCTCCGGCTTGCGGAGCCACACAGTGAGCTAGCAGTCCTAACACGGTCTCTCCTCTGCTTCATCCACGCGATCGATTTATAGTAATCGATCGCGCTGATTCAGCAGGTCCACCAGTCCTAGCAACGGCCGTGCTAGTTACCGGTGCCGGTGTCGACACATGCTGCGTTTGCACTTCACACAACGCGGCNATGTGTCGCGCCCTGTGGCAACCAACAGTTCTTCCTAGAACTGCTGCCTTCCTGCTACCTAACTAAGTCATTGAGCAATGATGTCTCATCACATTGCTCAATGGCCTCATCTTAACTTACCTTTTAATACAAAAATTGGCGCACAACATTTCCCCCCATTCCGGGAAAAAGGAAAATGTTCGTAACATTTTCCGTCACAATTTTTCTTTTGTTTAAAAACTACTTGTGCACAATTTTTGCATGTTACAACTTTACAACACTTGATTGCGATCATTACAATCTTACAATATTTGATTACAACATTTGATTACAACATTTGATTACACTACGTGGCACTTACAACGCTACCGTTTCCGCGTTTTGTGCACGAGTATTCTTTCTTTTTTCTCGCCGTTCCGCGTTGCGTAACTCTACGGCGACTCGCGCTAACTTTCTTTTTTCTTTATTTGTGACTAACTTATAAACGATTACTCCTATGATTATTA
>NW_018021763.1:36289-41359 GCF_002006095.1 Pseudomyrmex gracilis
TGTACACCGACTCGACGTTATCACACACGTAATCGTTCTTTATATGTTTGCACTGATCTAACTGACTTTTCGTTACGACCGAATACGTCTGTCTGTTTACATCCACAGCGATCATCAGATTTTTTATCTGAGCTACCGTGAACACGTTATCGTGGTTGTGCACGGGTAGTGGCACTACCCTGAATACGTTATACTCTACAGACTTAACCAGAGGAAATTTAACAATAGTATATACACTCGCGTCTTTACAATAAACGCTAACCGTTACATACTCTTTAATAACTAGCCAGTTTTCCAGAGTTACAGTAAACGGGAAATGCAATCCGTGGGTCGACCAACTGCTCGCGTCCCGGAGACTTTTTAATATTAACTCGACGGATACTATTTCCAATTGCGCGAATTTTGTTTGTACATCCGTGATGTACCCCATGACGCTTTCTACGTCGAACTCGAGTTCGGTGATTACGCTTCCTAGCTCAATAAAATACTCAGTTAACTCTGCTTGTCGTGCGTAATCATCCACCTTTTAAGTTATCTCTAATACCGCGTTTCTTAACTTATTTTCGTTTTTCTCAACTATTTCTTCCACGTTTTGTACGTGCGCGATCGTTGCGTTTACAACCTGCAACTGATTTTTAATCACATGTTGTAGCACCGTCTGTTTCTTACTCAACAATTCTATTTGTTCCGATATCTGTTTTTCGTCGTCGGCATCCATGGTGCCGAACAAAATTTTCGCGACAGAGCCCACCGCGTCTACTAGCCCTCTTCGGTAACGCGTTGGTGTACCCACGATTGTCTTAACGCGTCTGGCTAGTCTTTTCACCTTTTGCAATCTTTGCTGTAACTCTGCAACGAAACCTTCGCAAAATTCTTTATTTTCACGAACTATCGTTACGTTCCCGCACGTTTCCTCTGTACTTTTCAACATGCGTTCCGTCTGTCCTACTCGTGTATATACCGTAGATACGTTTAACCTTACGACTAATCTCCACTTTTCGCTGACGTGGAGCATCGTTCCGTACTTCTCGTAGTACATGCCGGGATTGTGCTGAAATTTTCGTATGCTGTATCCTTGATTCCCAGCTCCACTCCACGCAAAAGGTAAGTACTACTACTTTTATTAACAACATTTTTTCCTGCAAGCAAAATGTTTTATACAATACGCCTTACATTTTACTTTTATCGCGAACGGTGTCGCCTAACAGGTGGAACCGCGAGCATCGGTCGTACTCCGAGTTCGTTACTCTGTCACCTAAGCTCTTTTATTATCGCTTATTTTAATTCTAGGACTTACATTTGAGACGCCCTGCTGTCTTTTGCACCTCGGACCACGGCTCTTCACGACAACGAGCACCAGTATCGCGTTTGTTACCGACCTAATAACTACTGTGTGCAACTGTTTTTTGTGTTCTGTGACAACCAGTGTAAGTGTTTGATTACGGAATCTCCAAGTGTGCCCTTTTCTCGTTCCTCAAAAAAAAATTTGTTTTTAGTGATACCATGTCCAAATTCGTCTATTCCTCCTGCACGGACGATAGTGCGGACGAGCGCTCGGAGGACAGCTTCTCCAGCTCCGAGGACAGTTTCGACAAGGGTTCCACCCCCTCGCGCCCTGCGACGCCTCATACCCCCGAGGGCCCGCCGCCGTCACCACCGGGCTCCCCGGAGGTGGTTTTTATTTGCTCGCGGCTTCCGCCGCCTGCCTCCCCCGACCCGGAGGTCGACCAGGGCGATTCGAACGGCGACGTCATTTGTCTGGGGCCCCCGCTGCCTGTCGTCCACCTTCTCATCGTACTCTCAGACGATGAGTGAGGCAACCCGGTGAGTTCTTTTAATTTTTAACTTTCTATAAAGGCTTTCAGCTTATTCACGTGCACATTCTGCGTGCGCCGTCCTGCTTTTACTGCATACGTCACGTCTGACGTTTTTGCCATTATTACGTAAGGTCCTTTCCACTTTGATTCCAGCTTCTTGGATCTGCCTCTTCTTAGTGTCTCGTCATAAAGTAGGACTTTTTCTCCTACGCTAAACGCTGCCTGCTTTGTCTTTTTATCGTAGTAACGCTTCGCTTTTTCCTTTTCTTCCTTGAGCTTTTCCCGCGCTACTCGATTTGTCGCTCGCAATCTTTCTTTTAACTCCTGCGCGTAATTTTCCAAATTATATTGTGTAGACGGTGGTTTCGTTAAAGCGGTCGGTAATTCCGCGCACCTCCCGTATACTAACTTGAAAGGCGTAAACCCTGTTGCCGTGTGTGGTGTCGTATTGTACGCGAACATTGCGTACGGCACCCACTCGTCCCAATCTGTCTGGTCCTCGTTTACGTAGTGACGTATATATTCGGCTAAAGTTCTATGCGATCGCTCTAATGCTCCGTTACTTTCCGGATGATAAGCCGTCGTTTGTATTTTATTTATTCGCAGTAGCTTGCAAACACTTTTAAATAGTTCACTTACAAAATTCGTTCCTCGATCTGTTAAAATCGTTTCCGGAATCCCGTGCTCACACACAATTTTCGTCGCGAACTCCTTTGCTACCGTACCGGCTTCTTGATTCGGAACGGGTATCGCCTTACTAAACTTCGTGAGACTGTCTTGAAACGTCAGCAGATATTTATTTCCGCTACTTGTCACCGGTAACGGTCCAACAATATCAACCGCGCATTTTTCGAAAGACTTTTTCGGCGTATCCGTAATTACTAGCGGTACTTTTATTTTCCGCGACAACTTATTCTTCTCGCAGGACTCGCATTTCAAAATATAATTCTCCACATCGCTTGTTAGCTTAGGCCAGTCGTACTTCATTCTTATTCTTTTTATTGTACGTGCTATTCCTTGGTGTGCGCCCACCGGTGAATCATGATACTCGTATAGTATCTGTTTCTTTTCCTCTTCGGTCAGCTCTTGCCTCTCGCTCTTCTCTTCTTCTGTTTTCTCGCTCTCCTTCGCTTCGCACGTGCATGCTTCCGCGGGAGCTCTGCTCAGCGCGTCCGCGTTGGTATTCGCCTTCCCTTTTTTATGCATGATCTCGTAGTCATACACTTCCAATTTTAACCGCCATCGTACGAGCCGCGATCCTGGGTCTTTTACGTTAAAAAGCTACACCAGTGCCTTATGATCGGTGATAATCTTAAACCTTGTTCCGTATAAATAAGGCCTGAAATGCTTTACTGCCCACACAATCGCGAGTAACTCTTTTTTTGTCGTGCTGTAGTTTCGCTCGGCTTTATTCAATACTCGGCTCGCGTATGCCACCGGCCGATCCTGACCTACCGCACCTTGCGATAGCACCGCGCCGACCGCGTAACCCGACGCGTCGGTTGTCACGATAAACTCCTTGTCGAAGTCCGGATACGCGAGCAATGGGGCACTAATTAAATTTTCTTTCAAACTTTCGAACGCTTGCTGTTGCTCGTCCCCCCACACGAACGCTTCTTCTTTCTGCAACAACCGTGTCAATGGCTTTGCCATTTTTGAGAATTGGTCGATAAACTTTCTGTAGTATCCTGCCAGACCAATGAACGCCTGTATATCTTTCACCTTTTTCGGAACCGGAAATCCCTTGACCGCCTCTATCTTCGACGGATCCGGCGATATACCCTTTTCAGTGATCACGTGCCCTAAATACGTGACCTCCTTGCGAAAAAATTCGCACTTATCCGGCTGCAACTTTAAATTGTACTTTCGCAACCTGTCGAATACCTCTCGTAGCCGCTTGCTGTGTTCTTGCAAGCTTGCTCCGTGTATCACGAGATACACGAAACACTTGATACCCTGTAGTCCCATCAGGACCGAGTTCATTAACCTTTGAAACGTCGCCGGCGCATTTTTCAATCCAAAAGGCATTCTGTTATACTCGTAGTGACCATGCGGCGTTGAAAACGCTGTTTTTCCTCTGTCTTCCTCGTCCATTGGTATCTGATGATATCCGGACGCCAGATCTAACTTTGAGAAATACTTTGCATTCCCNAGTTGATCTAAAATTTCCGCAATATTTGGCAGTGGAAAAGAATCGCCTATTGTCGCTTCATTTAGTCGTCGGAAATCTACGACTATTCTTAANTTTCTCACGCCGGACGCGTCCATCTTTTTCGGAACCACTAGTAAAGGTGCGTTCCACTGGCTTTTGCTATCGCGTATTATTTCGCTTTCTAACATTTCTCCGATCTGCTTTTCTACCTCTTGCTTATGCTTCTGCGGCAACCTATATGGCTTAACGCTTATCGGAGTGGTGTCAACTCTCACAGGTATCTTATGCTTCACCGCGCTTATTTTAGATAACGGCTCCCCTGCAAGATGAAATATATCCTGATACTCCTCGCATATCTCGTGCAATGTTTCTTTCTCTTCTTTATTTAAATGCTTCACTCGCAGTGCCTCTTTTACTCTNTCGCGGCGTGTTGACCTCTCCGTTTTTACGCTTACGTTTGCTATTTCGTTACTTGTTCCACTCTCTTCTTCGAGTGCTTCTAACTTAACACGCGGAGTGCCTATTGTTACCGCTATTTCCGTAGTATTTACTATACTCACGGAACAAAAATTTCCTTTCGGGTGTACTACACAGCTTCCTATGAAAACTTTTGGCTGCGTTTCTTCGCCTTGCACTATTCCGATTTGATTACTATCAGTAATGGCTTGCACGATTGTTTCGCTACGAGGAATGCAATTTTACATTTTTATACGGGCGCAATTGCAACGTATTTTTCCCAAGCGAGAGTTTTCCCGCTTTGTAATCCGGCTTGGCATTGTGCTTCTTCATAAAATCGTTCCCTAAAATGCCCTGATAACTAACCGGAAAATCGTTTCTCACAACATAAACTGGATGCTAAATATTTTTGTCTTTTAGCCGTATAGTTGCTGTGATTTTCCCTATTACGCTTGCTTGATGCCCTGTAACGCCTGTTAATTTCATGCTCGTCTTCTCTTTTCAATATTTCTTCTTAATCAATGACACTGTGGCTCCAGTGTCATAAAGCAATTCTACTTCACCTTTCTTTGCTTCCTTCATCGGTACAGTGACTAAGTCCAAAACTGCTTGCACAGCATTTAGCTCGGCTACCTGTAGCTCTGC
>NW_018021764.1:0-1763 GCF_002006095.1 Pseudomyrmex gracilis
GGACCGCAGCGGCCGTTGCTACCGCTGCGGCCTTAGTGGGCACCTGCTCCGGCAGTGTAAGGCTCCGGAGCCAAAGTGCCCACTGTGCGGCGATCTGGGGCGACCCTCCCGGCATGTGCTGGGAGGCCCCAACTGCCACCCTCTTCCTGCTGCGGCTGGTGGCGTAGCCACTACGTTTGCAGCTCCAGCTGAGCTGGCAGCGGGGGTGGCAGGGAAACGGAAGAGGAGGAATAGTCTATCGGGCGGAGATTCCCCATCAGCTGCGGAGAGGTTTTCTCCGCAGCCGGGGGTCTCCGAGCCGATGGACTGCGAGTCGGCGGGTGCGGGCGCGGATCTCCCTTGTGGGACTCCCGCCCCCCCGACTTTACCATCAACCGCGAGCACGGAAGAGGGTGCTCCTCCCTCTGGTTCCGAGGGGACTTGTCCCCCCGGTGCCAAGGAGGACACCCTATCTCCCTTGCCTACAAGGAAGAAAGGGGTGACCCCCCCAGTCCTAACATCTTCAGCATCCGCTACGGGGCTGAAGATGGATCCGAGCAAGGCGCTTGCAGCCCTGCTCGGATCGGGGAGGGTCAAGAAGAAGCCCCGCCCTGGGCCTGCTTCCTCCAAGCTCAAGTAAGAGCTTGATAGGGGCAGCCCAGGGGCGTACGAGGGGGAGGGTCATAGCATCGAGCTATGGCCAATTTAAGGGGTTGGGTCCACCCTCTAAAGGGTGTTTGACCCAGGACTTCGGTCCAGAGGCGGCGAAGCGGGGCTGTGTCCCCTCGCTTCGTCGCGGTGGGGGGGGAGTTAAATCTTCCCCCCTAACAGGATGTAGGGGCGCAAGCCCATACCTACCGGGCTGCCTCTGGGTCATGCCCATAAGGCAGTACGGGGGCAGCCCTCAAAGGGTGGAAGGTGGACACCGCAGGGGTTTTAGTGGGTATTCCCTGCCGGGGTGCTCTTCGGCGGGGCGAGTCCCACACTACCCTGGCCCAGACTTAGTCCGGGTCAAGGCGTGCGTAAACGCATTTCCCCTGCGTAAATAAAAAAAAAAAAAAAAGGTTGTGACCGGGGTCCCCTCCGGGGGTGTACCACCTTGTCGTGGTGAAGGGGCTTGCGTGCCGTGTTGATCCGTGGAGCTATGCCGGCGGGAACTTCGATTCCTGGCAGGGTCTCCCTTGCCGGACAGGTCCACGGGGAGCGGCCAGACTAAGCGTACACCCCGGGCGTGCGGGCTCGTTACCCCTGTGGGGGAGCCGCACTAAGGGAAGGAAAACGCTGACAGCAAACCCGGGCAGGCCGGGCTCGTTAGGCGCGTCACCCAACCGGCCTAGGAGAAGGACACTCCGAAATAAAACCACCCTTAAGGTTTTCATGAGATGCACACCATTAAGGAGAAGAAAGTACCGCAGCAAGAGGACCGGACCCCTAGCTGCCGGCAGGAGGGAAGTATTGTCCCAGCTTCCCTCCCGTCGTCATCTGACGATGGGCCATGCGTCGCTTGCCCCGCAGGGGCGGCGCAGGAAAATACGCCTGCAAAGACTGACACAAGTGTGTCAGTGAGGAGTGACTCCCCGGTCGCTAGCCCCTTTTTGGAGCAACGAACTAAAAGGGGAGCAAGGTCCGGCCCCCGCACTTCCCGCAGGAAACTGTGGGTGAGCTCGGACGAGTCGGAAGGCGAGGAAATGCGCGGCAGGACACTCCAACGTGGGAGCGTCCCGTTTGCCCACGTTGCGATTGCCCACAGTGACTATTGCCCACGTTGCGATTGCCCACGTTGC
>NW_018021764.1:2856-4772 GCF_002006095.1 Pseudomyrmex gracilis
GCAACGTGGGCAATCGCAACGTGGGCAATCGCAACGTGGGCAATTGCAACGTGGGCAAAAGCAACTCGTGGGCAATCGCAACTTGGGCAATCGCAACTTGGGCAATCGCAACGTGGGCAATCGCAACGTGGGCAATAGTCACTGTGGGCAATCGCAACGTGGGCAAAAGACTCCCACTCCTCCAACGTCCACCTGCCTCCTCCGTCGGGAGTGGTTCCCGACTGGCAGCTCCAGGTGCAGGGCCTGGGGTTTCTGTGGAGGAAGCTCTGCGCACCTCACTTCCCCCAGACGCGGACTCCGGCTCCGATATGGACGTGGAGACCGTCTCTGAGTCGCGGGAGAGAAGAGTTTGCCAGGCGCAAACAAAAAAGAAGTCCCCCCCCCTCTGCCACAGAGGGTCAACACCAAGGTGGGAGAACGAAAGAGAGGAAAGGGGCGTCCTCCTACTACGGGAAAATATGTCGGCCTGGCGGCCGCAAAGAAGCAGCTGCTTGACCAGGAGCAGCGGGAGATGGAGCTCCTGGCGGAAAGGGAGATCGCGGGTGAGTTGAGTTTTCTTAGAACTCACACCCGCTCTTCCTGTGTCCCGGACCTCACTCTTCGCCCCACGCAAGCTACGGCGAGTGGCTCCTCTTCCACCAATGTCGGACTGCGGGACATGACAACCCCGCAGGTGGTGGAAGAGGCTAACAAGATGACGGCAGCCATCCGTAAGATGGCGGTCACCTCTAAAAACTTAAAGGGGACGTACGTCCGTGGGCTTAAGGAGGCGACCGCCGGCCTGGAGGAGGCCATCCAATTAATGTCCACTCGGACGGACACCGACAGCGAAGTCCGCCGACTGGAGGCCTCCAACAGGAAGCTGACAACGGAGGTCGTGGAGCTCCGCTCTACTGTTACCTCCTTGAGGGAAGAGGGGCGCTGTCCAGGCAAAACTGGACAGCGTCACTGCGGAAAACGCGGTTCTTCGTGGTGAGGTGGACGGACTCCACGACGAGCTCCGCGACCTGAAGCGGGAACTTCATTCGTTGAGAATGTCCCGCCTCAGGAAGGTGAAGGGAAAGAAGGGGGCGGTCGGAAGTTCGGCCGTGTCACCTTCCTCCACGCCCGCCGCGTCGTTTGGCGGTGGCGATGGCGGGGGTGGCCGGCCTACGTCCGTGCCGTTCCCCCCTGCGTCGTCGAGGGAATCGGTGGGGCTGGACGCGTCTTCACAGCTGGCAGACGAGCTCTCCCAGCACTTGACGGTGGCTGACCGGGTGGAGGTCGTCACCGGGGATGGCGCCGGTCCTTCCTCTGTGAAGGAGGAGGAACGGGGGTCTCCCACATCTCTCCGGGATGTGGAGAGGAGAGTGGCGGACGGGGTGCGGGAACAGCTCGCAGCCTTTTGGGAGAGGCTGGAGCTGCGCCTTTCCCGTCCGTCCTTAGGGGTCTCCGCCACTACCGCTGCTTCGGCGGTAAAGGGTGACAGTGCTCGGGCCGCCACCGGAAAGAGCAGCAGTGCCGGAAAGGGAAAAAACGTCCCCCCGGCCAAGAACCCTTCTGCCCCTCAAGGAGGGGAGAAGAAAAAGAAAAGGAAGAGAAAGAGGAAGGGAAAGAAGGCAGAGGGAAACAACGCCGGCGGCGGTCTTGCCATACAGACGCCGGGGGCCGTTGCCTCAGACCGGCGCCCCCTTCTTGTCGCAGGACCCTCACACCTTCCCTCCCCACATCCCTCTCCCCCCACCAACGACCGGGAACTTTGATCCCAGGTGGTAAAGAGGGGAAAGGGAAAAAAGAAAAGTGGAGGCGGGAGTGAACCGGCGCTTGCGCCAGCACCCCAACCACGAAGTAAGGACGGAGGAGCTGCTACGGTCAGCCGCGGCAGGCAACCGCCTCCGCCCAAACCCAAAGTGGGAAAGCCCCCCCGGAGTGCGGCC
>NW_018021764.1:4897-8573 GCF_002006095.1 Pseudomyrmex gracilis
CCCAAAAAGAGCGATCACCGGAGCCCTCATTATTGAGGTCTCCGGGGAGGACTGCGAGGCCAAAGCGGACAAACTGTGCGCCGCCATGGCCCCGCTCGCAGAGGCAGGGGGAGCTCGAGTCGCGAGGCCAGTCAAGACCGCGGATATGCGGGTCAGGGGCCTCGACGACTCCATCTCCCCCGAAGAATTAAAGGAGGCTGTTGCAGCCGCCGGAGGTTGTCGGCCGACCGAGGTGAAGGTCGGCCGAGCTCGCGCTTCCTCTGGCGGACTGCTATCAGCCTGGGTGCAGTGCCCGCTAACTGCAGCCAGGAAGTTGGCGGGCGCGCGTTCCATCCCCGTGGGATGGGTCCGTGCGCCCATTGAGGTGTTAGAAAGGCGGCCTCTTCAGTGCCACCGGTGGCTCCGGCGCGGGCACGTAATAACCACGTGCCCTTACGCTGCTTCTACGGAGGATCGAAGAAGCCGCTGTTACCAATGCGGTGACCGGGGTCACAATGCGGCGGGCTGCGACGCAACACCGCGGTGCCCGCTGTGTATGAACCTCGGTCGACCGGCAGCGCATCGGCTCGGGAGCAAGGCGTGTGCCCCAGTGCCCCGCAAAGGCAAGAAAAAGGGGGCTGCGAAACAAGCCCCCGGGGGAGGTGGGTCGTCAGCGCCTACCCCTCCCGAAGTAGTTACGGCTGCCGAGATTAGCGCGGAACCCGCGTCGGCAGAAAACCAGGGGGCAAGTCAGCCCCCTAGCAGCAGTGCCCTGGAGGAGGAAATGGAGGTGGAGGTGCCACCTACGGTGTAATGAATCCGCCCCTCCTCCTCCAGTGCAACGTTAACCACTCCCGCGGGGCTCAGGATCTCATGATCCAGAGCCTCGCGGAGTTGGGCGGGGTAATTGCAGTAGCGGCCGAGCCGTACAACGTCCCCGACCACCCGTCGTGGTTGGGGGCGGAGGACGGCTCGGTCGCACTGTACTTCAGGTATGGCAGCGGCCCGGAGTCCTCTGTCTTCTCTCTTTTAGAGAGGGGCAGGGGCTTTGTAGCCGCAGAATGGGAAGAACTGGCAATAGTGGGGGGATACTTCTTGCCCAACAGGCCCTTCCGCGAATTTGAGCAGTATCTGGGCAAGCTAGAGCGCGTCGTTCGAACGCATAGTGCTCGCCCGGTGCTGGTCCTGGGAGACTTCAACTCCAAGTCTAAGGCTTAGGGGTCTTCCAGGACAGACAAGAGAGGAAGGGCCTTGGAGGACTGCATGGCGATCTGCGGACTCGTCGTGTTGAATCGAGGCTCGCAGCACACGTGCGTAAGGCGCAACGGGGGGTCAGTGGTGGACGTCGCGTTCGCCTCCCCGTCTGCTGCCCGCCGTGTGTCCGGATGGATGGTTAGGGACACTATGGAGACCCTCTCCGACNATGTGTATATCACAATGAGGGTCTCTGTGCTCCCTGACCGTTTCCGGGGTCGCCATGGGGCGAGAAGATCTCCTCCCCAGGGGTGGGTCCTCAAACAACTGGACCCACAGATCCTGTCCGCCGCTGCTCAGGTCGCGGCCTGGCCCTCTCCACCGGCCGGGCCGCGGGACCTCCATGCGGAACTTCGGTGGTTCCGGGAGACGCAAGTTGACATTTGCGACGCGGCGATGCCGCGCTCCCGAGAACCGCCGAACCGGAGGTCGGTGTACTGGTGGACGGCCGAGATTGCCGCTCTCAGAGTGGAGTGCATCCGTGCCAGAAATCAGTACACCCGCGCCCGTCGCCGAAGAACTGGCGACGTGGAGGCGCGAGCAGCGGAGGCGCACGAGGGCTACTGCGCCGCGCGCAAAGCTCTCCGTGCTGCCATTAAGAAGGCAAAGTCCCAAGCGTGGACGGAGCTCCTTGAGGCTCTCGACGCGGATCCTTGGGGGCGTCCATACAGGCTTGTGCTGAACAAGCTGCGCCCGTGGACGCCTCCGATCACCGAGAGCCTCGACCCCCAGCTCCTGGAGAGGGTCGTCTCCACCCTCTTCCCTGACGGGGAGAGGGGTTGGCCCTCCCGGGAGCCAGAGTTGGACCAAGTGGAGTGGTCCAATCAGTGGGAGGTCACGGAAGAGGAGCTCCGCCGGGCCGTTCGTCGGATGGCGCGGAAGAGTACCGCGCCAGGTCCCGACGGCGTGCCCGGAAAGGTGCTGGGCTTTGCCTTNGGACAGGGTCCCCTGGGTGACCGCCTCAGGCAGCTGTTTACGGACTGCCTGAAGACGGGCTGGTTCCCCCCAGACTGGAAGGGGGCAAATCTGGTCCTTCTTTGCAAAGGTGGTAGGCCCGCGGACTCACCGTCCGCGTACCGGCCGATATGTCTGCTCGACGAGGCGGGCAAGTTGCTGGAGCGCATAATTGCGTTCCGCCTCGTCGAGCACCTGTCGCGAGTTGGCCCCGACCTGGCCGATTGCCAGTTCGGTTTCCGTGGGGGACGGTCGACGGTGGATGCTGTCCTCCGTCTAAAGTTCCTCACGGAGGCATCGGTCAGGCAGGGGGGGTGGCGTTGGCGGTGTCGCTTGACATCTCCAACGCCTTTAACTCCCTCCCCTGGGACAGCATAGGGTGGGCCCTGCACCATCACGGGGTCCCACCCTATCTGAGCAGGATCCTCGGGGATTATTTCCGCGGCAGGGAAATAAGATATACCGGCCGGTATGGATCGCCACGAAGCAGGAAGATGTACCGCGGGGTTCCGCAGGGGTCCGTTCTGGGCCCCTTGTTGTGGAACCTCGGGTACAACGTGGTGATCCAGGCCGCCCTGCCCAGAGGCCTGAGTGTCATCTGCTACGCGGATGACACTCTGATCGTGGCCTATGGTGCAGACGTGGAGGAGGCCAGAAGGCTCGCCGAGGTTGGCACGAACTGTACCGTCGGCCGAATCGAGAGGCTGGGTCTCAAGATGGCCGTCCACAAGACGGAGGCCATGCATTTTTGCGGTCCCCGTCGAGGAGGGCGGCCCACGGGACTCAGCCTACAGGTAGGTGAGGCGCGGGTCGAGGTGGGTACATGTATAAAGTACCTGGGACTTTACCTCGACCCGCACTGGCGCTTTGGGGAGCACTTCACTTGGCTCTCCTCCAGGGTTCGCAAGGTGGCGGACGCGCTGTCGCGTCTGNTGCCGAACCTGGGGGGACCGAAGGAGAAGGCCCGCCGTCTCTACACCAATGTGGTTCACGCGGTGGCCCTGTACGGGTCGCCGCTGTGAGCGGGAGCTGCGGCGGAGGGCGGGGCGCGGAGCCCGTTTGACGGGCTCCGCAAAGCCCAGAGAACGATCGCCCTTCGCGTCATACGCGGCTACCGCACGGTGGCCACGGAGACGGCGGGAGTGCTGGCAGGCATCCCTTCCCTGGCCCTCCTTGCGGCGATGTACTCGGCCCGCTATCACAGGCGGGTCGAGTTGATGCAAGGGGGCCTGGCAGACGAACCTCTGCGGGAAGCCATTGCCAACTCAGAGCGCCAAGCCCGGCGACAACTGCTTCTGGACTGGGAGCAGCTTCTGGACGAGCCGAGAGCGGCTCGCCAGAAGGTTGTCGAGGCTATCCGGCCCCATCTTTGCCTGTGGCTGAAGAACGGGGCTGGACGCCTCACCTACCGGGTGACGCAGGTGCTCACCGGGCACGGGTGCTTCGGTGAGTACCTGTGTCGAATCGGGAAAGAGCCGACGGCACAGTG
>NW_018021764.1:9468-15174 GCF_002006095.1 Pseudomyrmex gracilis
AAAAAAAAAAAAAAAAAAAAAGGTTGTGACCGGGGTTCTTTGGAAAATATGCTGTGTACTCACAGTAATCACGGTCGCCAGTCCGTTTATCCTCTAACGGACAAGGTTTAATATGTTTTCTTTCTGTTTCAGGTCCCAACGCCGTTCCGGATGTTCCCAGGATACTCCTACAGGTCTCCAGGATTTTTACGCAGATCAGGATTCCTTGGACGGATAAAGGATGCACCAGGTACGTATAAAAACAATGACACTTAGTTATTTTATCATAAGTGTATATATAAATATTTATTTTCTTTTTCAGGTAAAATTAGTCTCACAACACTTTCGTTTGATACAATACTATATACTATTTGTACTTTACAAACTTATTATATATGAAATGTTTGTTAAATGAGTTTTCCCATGCTTATTACTTCTCACGTAACGCTGCGTCACACGCACGTCGCGAGCGCTTGATATCGACTGCTAATATCGTTTAATGAGCTTTACAAGCTGTTCTAATTGCACGCGTTACGCTGCTATGTCCGCA
Organism: Pseudomyrmex gracilis; assembly: GCF_002006095.1. NCBI lineage: Eukaryota > Metazoa > Arthropoda > Insecta > Hymenoptera > Formicidae > Pseudomyrmex > Pseudomyrmex gracilis. The sequence goes on from NW_018021764.1 coordinate 9,998, forward strand.
CGTCGCGAGCGCTTGTAACCGACTGACTCTACGCAGGTTCGCTCGTGCCTCGCGCCTGCGCTCTCCCCACTCCGGGTTTTTGTACATCATCCTTAAGGAATGATTTTGGTATTTTTGTCATGTGTGTATAATCGTTGTTTGTGTGCTTGAATGTGGTGTCTTAATTTTATGTTTTTGTGTGAACGTATGTATTAAGTGTTAAATGTGTGTGTGTGTGCAAACCGGTATGAATGTAGAGTATGATTGATGTGTGTTAGAGTCCTTAAGGGTGTGGTTTTAAAACGTGTGTGTGCGTGTGCATAAGTACGTGAATCTAAATGTGTGTGTTAACTATTCCAAATTTATGTGTGTGATCCCTGTAATGCCCTGTACGTTAATTGACGCGTTTCAGCTCTTAAGAACAATGTGTATGTGTATTAATATTTTTGTGTGTGTTAGCGTGGTTGAGTGTGCGCGTGAGGATTGGTGTATGGTGTGTGTGTGTTTGGAACCAACACTGTCCCTTATGGGTGTAAGTTTGGTGTTTGATGAATGTCACCCTTACAGTGTGTAAACGTTTGTGTGTGTTTGACAAATGCATGTGGTTTGAATGGCGTGTATATTTGTGCTTAATGTGTATGTCTGTGTGTGCGTGTTTGAGTGGGGGGAAAAACTTTTCTTTAACGTCTGAATTCACTTCTTAAGACAAAACAAATACACTGCTGCCTTTCAGGTCTGTAACCTACTAAGATTAACATAAAACTAACTCTTAATACTACTCTTGGTGTGAAAAAAATAAAACTTAATATTAACACAAAACATATGTCTCATCGGCCTTATGACTCACTGGCCTTATTAATCCACACCATAACTTTTCTTAAACTTGACTTTGGTTTTGCCGTACCAAAAACTGAAAATACACGTTAACAAAAACTAACTGCCCTGCTGGCCTTGTGCACCACTGGCATAAATAAAAACTACAATACCTTTTCTTAACCCTAACTTTTGGCTTTGCCGTACATACATAAAAAAAAACTAAAAAACAAACCTTAATTAAAAATACCTGCCCTGTTAGTCTTGCACCTCACTGGGCTTAACAGAGAACATAACGCTTTTTCTTAACATTACAGTTCCGTTATTGTCTCTACATCTTCCGCACCGTTCTACGCAGCTTCCTCCAGGACCTCCATCAACTTTGCCTCTGGCGCTGGCTTCTCCTGCGGGTCCTTTGGTGGCTCCTTCTGTGATCCCGTTGTCCGTGGTTCCTCCAACTGGGATCCCTCTCGGGGCTCTGGTTACAAAGTCCTAACCTATAAGGCACAAGTTTTGTTGGGTTGGGTTGTGACCGGCCCGTTTGGTTTCCGGACGCGAGGAGATCACGGTCGCCACTTATTTTTAAGGTATAAAATAAGAAACCTCGCGTGTTGCTGCTTCCCGCTGGCTTGACTCACCGTACGACGCCACTGGGAATCCTTTGTCCACCTAATCTCCGGGTGATGTAGACAACTGTACACAAAGTTTGTTATTCAGAGATTTTTTGCAGTTTTTATTTACACGCACAGTGACAATAGTTTCTGTACACTTTAACTTATGCGCCGAATACGTGCTTCGCATGCATAGATGGGCTCGATTTCGCAAACGCNTTTCGCGTGTTTAGCGCTCGAATTTTTTATTAACTTGAGCAGGTCTCGTTGTCANAACGCTCTCCCTCGAGCGCTCGATCCTGACTGATTCCGTGGCGCGCCCGGCTCAGCCGAGACGCCGCGTCATCCCCTCTCCTTGCTCGCGCATGCGTACCATCAAAAATGGAATTTTGAAATGTTGTCAATTTTGGTTGCAATTGTTTATTTATTTGTAAATAAACACTTTAGCTTGTTTTTATCAACAATTTAACCTTTTTACCAAAATGTGCCAAAAATTGAAAGTTGTTAATACTGACCAGAATCGTTATGTTTACCCTAGAAAATTCCATTTTTGGAGGTAGCCACAACAATTACACCCTTTTTGATGTGAGCGAACAATGCCTCAATTGTTGCTTAAACTTGACCCGGCGCTTTTCTTTGCACACACTTGCGCACCGACGCAGTTTCGCTAACAATCAGATTTTCAACGCAAAATTAAGATTTGGTTTTGACCACCCAAAACAATTATTTAACCCCTCAATTGTGGGCCAAACTTGGCATGGCGCTTTTTTACTTGTAAACCACTTCACGCACGAATTGTTTTAAACAATTAAAATTTTTTTATCAATGTTTGTAATTTTTACTAAACTTTTATAACTATTAAAATTCTTTTGGCCTGCCAAATTTCGCCAACAATTAATTTTTTGGTCACCTAATGCTCTGAGCCCGTAGCCGGTTATTCTGGCCAAAAACCTAATTGTGTGTGAAACTCACACAATCACACAATCTGCCTCCGGTCCGTGTGTACGCGAAACGCCTGCAACAATTACGCACGTTTGTCCTTCAAGACGCTTAGACAACNCGAGTCCATCACGCACGCCGAAAACCGACAACCCCAATTGTTGCCAAAACTTAGCCAATTACCACAGTAACCCAAACTCCGCTTACTGGTCAAATATGGCCAACAATTCAAATCGACCAAACTTTTTCTAACTTTTGTTCTTTTTTTTCCAGGTGACTGTTTCCGGATCGCTAGGATGACGTGGACCCGTCCAAACTATGTGAGACAACTTGTCGCAGGTAAGTACTCTTCCTCACCCTTTTTTACTAATTGTTTACGTTATTTTCAGGTTTTGGGTTGTCTCAGCGGGACTACCCAGTTGTTGCAGTACTTGGAAAATTTTACCTCCAACTTAATCCGAGTTGGTCAATTTTTGAATTGTTGCTCATATTTTGGCCAAATACTCTAAACTTGCAAACAACTCGATTCCCCAAGTTTTGCCAACAATTAAAACTGTCAACTTTTTCTAGGTCTAAAACGTGAAACGTCAGTGTGGCGAGTAACCCCTAATCGCCTGAGGTTACCCTAGAACAAACTAAAGCAAAACAGAACTCTACACTTTTGATTTTAACTAGTGTGGGTTTTACACACCCCGAGCGCTTAAACGATACAAAAATAAAACTACCTGTCTACTTACAGTAACCACGCAAAGGCCGCTTGCTCTAAACAAAACAAAATAAAATCAAATTTATACGCTTCTGGCTGATTGCCACTTTTATCGTCACTCTGAAACAGGTGACCCCCCTCAGCCCACGGACTTAGACCTTGTTTGTCTGAAGACTTCACGGTCCCGCTCCCGTAGACTGCACGGAGATTCCACCGTAGTTGCCTGCGGTCTCAAGGGTACTAGGGAGGATCCCATGAAAAAGTTGAGATAACTACATGGGGTGGTGCGGGACAGTCCCCTGAGCACGCCCCACCCCCCTTATAGGGGGTACATTTTTTTCATTTTTTCAGAAAATTGAAAAAATTAGAAGAAAGGTGTAAGTGGGCATGGTGATAGTCCTTTGAAAGGGCTACACGCTGGTGCAAACAAAACCTCCCTAGGACCTTTAGTTTTCGAGTTATGGCGTCCGAAAGTTTTTAAAAAAAAGTTTCAAAGCTTCATAACTCAGTCCCCAAAGGAGGTAGGAAGATGAGGTGCGTTGGATAGAGGAGGGGAAGGGCTTTCCATCGCCCCAAGGTACGATCTTCTAGGACCTCTGGGAGCCGAGATACCCCTTAATTTTCAAAGCGGTCGCCTTAGTTACTGGGACGTCGTAGGGGGATGGGGGTAGAGGGGATCGAAAGGTCTAAGGGTGGGCTACCTTCAGGTAGTTTTGTGACACTCTAGGCTTACCCAGTAATTAAGGTGCAGCAATTAAAAATTTAAAATTTCAAAATTTTTTTATGACGCAAATTGACTTAACTTTGGCTGAAACGCACGCATGCAAAGTTTGAGCCCCCTATCTTGAATATTAAGGATTTTGGTTCATAACAAAAAACAAAATTTCAAAAAAATTTTGAAAAACTTAAGAATTCGAGGAGAAGCTTCAGACAAAAGTTGTAGATCTCGACGAGACAAGACGAAAAGGTCCTATACTCGGACCCTTAATCTCTACTGGTTTAGGAGTTATGAATTTTTGAAAATTTCCGAAAACTTTTTTATTGCTCAATCGATGTAACTTTTAATGAAACGCACGCATGAAAAAGGACGGCCCCCTATCTTGAATTTTAAGGATTATGGTTTATAACAAAAACAAATTTTCGAAAAAGTTAATATAAACTTGGGAATTCGAGGAAAAGCTTCAGACAAAAATTGTAGATCTCGACGAGACAAGACGAAAAGGTCCTATACTCTGACCCTCTATCTCTAATAGTTTAGAACTTAGAAAGTTTTAAAGATTTTTTTGAAAGTTAGTACCTAACCCTGAAACCGCAGGCAGCTACGATGGAATCTCCGTCCAGTCCACGGGAACGGGACCGTAAGATCTTCAGACAAACAAGATCTAAGTCCGTGGGCTGAGGGGGGTTACCGGTTCCAGGGTAACGATAAAGATGGCAATCAGCCAGAAACATATAGATTTTAGTTTATTTTGTTTGATTGTGTTTTGTTTTCTTAAGAGCGAGCGGCCTTTGCGTGGCTACTGCAAATAGCCAGGAAATTTTGTTTTGTTTAAGCGCTCGGGGTATGTAAAAACCCACGTCGGTTAAAATCAAAAAATGTAAAGTTCGATTTTATTTTGTTTTAGGGTAACCTCAGGTGATTAGGGGTTACTCGCCACACTGACGTTTCACGTTTTAGACCTAGAAAAAGTTGACAGTTTTAATTGTTGGCAAAACTTGGGGAATCGAGTTGTTTGCAAGTTTAGAGTATTTGGCCAAAATATGAGCAACAATTCAAAAATTGACCAACTCGGATTAAGTTGGAGGTAAAATTTTCCAAGTACTGCAACAACTGGGTAGTCCCGCTGAGACAACCCAAAACCTGAAAATAACGTAAACAATTAGTAAAAAAGGGTGAGGAAGAGTACTTACCTGCGACAAGTTGTCTCACATAGTTTGGACGGGTCCACGTCATCCTAGCGATCCGGAAACAGTCACCTGGAAAAAAAAGAACAAAAGTTAGAAAAAGTTTGGTCGATTTGAATTGTTGGCCATATTTGACCAGTAAGCGGAGTTTGGGTTACTGTGGTAATTGGCTAAGTTTTGGCAACAATTGGGGTTGTCGGTTTTCGGCGTGCGTGATGGACTCG
>NW_018021764.1:16700-35614 GCF_002006095.1 Pseudomyrmex gracilis
CGTCAGCGTATATCTAATATACGCTGATCGTTAAGTCGTTTATGTGGGCGCAAAGCGCCGTTTTTGAGCCGGGACGGATGGTCGGTCCCGGCTGTAACAATTTGCATCGTTACAACGTCATAGTACATCAGATACGTCGACGATGCGGATGGATTGTGCAAACGCGCGTACTTGTTGTTCGTACGGGCGTATCTGTTCGAACATTGACTCAGACCGCTGCGTACGCCGCGTTTCACAAACATTACCATGCCGATGTCGGTCAGCAGCTCGAACGTCACACGAGTGTACTTTAACATGGCGTCTCATGTATATCTTGGCAGCATGTAGTAATGCGCGGGATCCAGTCCGTAATTCGCGAGACACTTGTGACGAAAGTTTTCAAATACATCAGCCAGCAAAAGTACGTCTGTCTTCAGATACAAGTTGCTGTACGATCCCAGATTTTTGATGTTAAATCGTCGCCAGACGTTCGACGCGTGCGCGTACTCGCTCTCACAGTCACAGTCTCGCCGGTCAGCAAACTGTAAAACGCCTCGCGCGGTGGCAGACTTGTTTTTAACAATTTGTCGGCGCTGTCTACATATTCATATGGAAACACACTTTTTCGCGTAAGCAGTTCAAAGTCCTCGGCGGAGAGATTGCTGTATTCCGTTTGAGTCACAGGCAGTTACTCTTGTCAAAATAGAACGCGAGCCTCGGCGGAGAGATCGCTGAATTCCGTTCGAGTCACACGCAGTTCGCTCTCGTCGAGATAGGACGCGAGCGTTTCTAAGCTTGTGCTCAGAAATTTGTAGGAATCGATGAACCGCAATTGCACGCACCTCTGATTGTCTTTGTCCCGCGTACTGTTCACAATTCGTAAACAATATGTAGGTCTCTTTTGTTACGGGCAGCACGTTGATCTCACCCTCGAAAGCGGTGGCCACATCCTTGATAATAAAATGCGCGTTGTACTCCGACAAGTTGTGGAACACAACGGGAACAACGTAGACCTGTTTGTAATTTAGATTGCACGCGAAGTGCGCGGGTCCTCTAAAGCGTCCCGTCAGATGACAGTGGTCGCGCACCCTCATGTCATCTCGCTCGAACGGTCTTTCGCACACACGTGGCAATACTTGGCGTTCCTAAACCGCTCAAGCTCTGCCGGTGTAAGATTCGCCATGGGCGCATTTTTTTCACAAACAAGGTCTTCGCACGTTTCGCGAGATCCTGCAGTTTACGAACTACTGCACGCAGTTCTCGCCTCTATGAGATCTGTATCCGATGTCGATGTGTTTGCAGCTTGCGTAATAACCGATGCTGAACACATTGTGCCTTTGGTACTTGTGCGCGCTCGATGTGTTCTGCTCTTTGTCCTGTTTCTCGAGTACGCACTCCAAGTCAGCGTACACCACCAGTGGAACACGTTCCTTGTTGTAATTCTCAAATTTCAAACGGTTCTTTCTCTCAGCGGGAAGAATGATTGCGCTGGTGTTTAATCGTTTACAGTCCACGATGTGTTTCGCCAGCTTCTCGCTTGTGTAAAAGTAGTGTAGACATCTATGTACGCGTTGCAATACAAACAATACACAATATTGATTCATGAGTTTTCGTAATTTGCACAGCCATTTTAGTTTATACATATCGATCGAATATGTATTTTATTCTTGTATTCATGCTCAATTGCGAGCTGACTAATCGCGATAAATTTTTTATCCACGAGAAGTGTCCCACGTGTCCATTGTATTGATCGGGAACATACAACAGATTCACATGCTTGTCTTTTTTGTTCGATGTGAGATGCAGCGGCACGTATCCGTGTCTTTCTTCCGCCGCCGTAAACACGTTTATGGATACGCTGTTGTTGCGTTCAAAATGCGCGATTTGATGCAATGTCATTAGAAACTCTATTCCATCAAAGTTCAACACACTCGCGTACGCGGGATAATGTGATTTTTGATTAACGGTTGTTTTTACGGCAGATCTGCAGGGTACGTACACATAATGACGCGGATCGTTGAAAAAGATACATGTTCAAAAACGATATTTGTCCGGTGTTAATTGTTTCAAGTCGAGCAGTAAATAACCGTGAGGACGCGAAGTAGCGTCGTACTACGCTTCTTCCAAAAACTTTGCGTCGTCGGGATAGACTTGACGCGCGAGATGACGAATTTGCGTGCGATCGCGCGGATTTGTGAAAACCACAATGTAATTTGCATTCAGCGAAATATCGCGTTGACCGCGTCCTTGATGAAAAAAGTTCTGTGAAATAAGTGTAACGGTTCTATTTTTTGTGAGAATTATTCCGTTCTTTTTAGTTAATTTAATTGCTGCGGAGTAGCTTGTCGGAATCAGGGAAAAGTAGCAAAAGAGTGAACTCGGTGATTTATAATAACAAAACAAATAAGATTAATTCGAATAAAAACAGAAAAAAAAAATATTATGTACAAAAGGAACAATGCAAATAAAGAACAGAAAATAATATATATCAACTAGAAAAATTCACCGTACGGTGATTCTCAGAAGAATGCGTTTAATTTGGCGCGGCGTGAGGAAGTCACGTTTTTAGCCGGTTCATACGATTCTTCGGAAAGAAAACACAAAAAAAATTAAGATATGTACATACGGCCGGTGATTTAAACAGCGCGGCTCGATCAAGGCCGTTCGGGAGCCTCGGCCAGATGTTTTGTTTCCTGAAGCGCAAGTTCTGCGGTGACGCTTGAAAACGCGTTCTATCGCGCGAAACAATCTTTATCGCATGAAAAGTTGCTTTTTTATTAAAAAGAGATTTACACAATGTCGCGTTACAAAACTGACTTTTATCGGTTCGGGGAGAAAAAATATTCACAGCGTCAAAAAGTCACTTTCTTCCAAAAAAGTAGACTTGGTCGTTTGGCCGGTCTTTCTACGCTAAGCTTCTCTTTCTTTCGCTCTTTGCTCATTCCCCTGGAGCGGCTCCAACGGAAAGAATTGGTTGGCCCGACGGAGAATACGCTATTCTCCACGCACGGTTCTAACGGAAAGGAGGCCGGCGTTCCCGGCGGAGAATCGTGAGGTTCCCGGAGGGCTCTTAGCGGGATGATAGCCGGTTTTCCCGGCGGAGAATCGGAAAATTCCCCAGACGGAGCGGAAAGAAAGCCGGTTTTTTCGGCGAAGAATCGGAAGATTCTCCGAACAGAGCGGAGCGAATGCCGGTTTACCCGGCGGAGAATACAAGATTCCTCCGGAGCGGATCGGATGCCGGTTTATTCAGCGGAGAATACAAGATTCCCCTGGAGCGGAGCGGATCGGATCTCTGAGTTGCGGTCGGTTTGCTCGACTGAGAAGTGCGACCGGAGGCTTCGGGGAGCGGCGTTGATGTCATCCAGATCTTAAACGAGTCACTCGACTCAGAGATGGATAGACTTTTTGATGCGGCTGTCTCCACGGCGGCGGCAAGGCTCCAGGATTTCGAGCGGCGTCTAGCGGAAAGGAGGGACCTCTAACATCGGCGCTCACCAGAAGAGGAAGCTGGTACAAGAAAAAAGAGATCAGCGTCAACGGGGTAAAGAGTTAAGGCGGAAAGTAAAGGCGCGTACAGGGACAATCAGTCCAGTCAGTAGTTTATTTTTGTTTTGAGATTTGCGGTAAAGTGCGTGAGGCACTGTTTTGCGTTCTGTTTTAGTTCTTTTGTGTTTTTGTTATTGTTTCAAAATCCAATCAGGAAAGTTTTATTTTGGATGGCCCAAATTGAGGGGGTCACCCATTTAGGGTAACGTTTAAGTAAAAGACTGTAATTGTTGTTTGGATCTACTGGGGTGTACTCAGTAGGTTCGCAGGTGTAGGAAGNTGTAAGAATTTGCAACAATTGGGGTAACTAAAGTTGACACCTACCAGGTATGAAGTTACGGCAAANTTGTGAATTGTGGCCAGAACTTTGCGTGCGAGTTGCGAACCATTGTGAGAACCTTCAGGCCTAATATCAGCAACAATTGATAAGTTCGAGTTTTGGAGTATATGATAGGGTTGCTGTGTATCTACAAAATAAAATAAGTTAATTGTTGACAGAAACACCTGGAAAGTGTTTGGAAGGTATCTCTGGTTGAAAGGAAGGCACAATTTACAACAATTAGGATAGTTTAATATCATACCTGGGTTACCTCCGGTTTCCGTTTGAGAGACAAATTGTTACTGAGATTTTGTATGCGCATTCCTGGATGGACCAACATCACATCCTGCTATTTTGGTAAACAATTGGGAAGTTTTAGTTTGTAAGTGCGTACTTACCTCCGGGGTGCGTATCGGGAGTAAAACCTCAATTGTTGACAATATTCTTGGGGAGTGTTAGTTGTACCAGTTTAGGATGATCCCCAAAGTTTTATCGACATTAAGGACTTTTAGAGATCATCCTATCTGGGAAAGTAGAAAGCGTGAGTTGTTGAAAAAACTATCTGGAATGGTCATTGTGAAACTAATAGGGACACTTGCAATCAAAATTTCTAACAATTCGGCTAAATTTTATTTGTACCTAAAAATTTCGTTAGTTAGGAAAAAATCGGTAAAAGTACATAAATACTTACCTGGTGATCCCTCGTGGCATCTGGAACATCCCTGAAACAGAAAAAGTCACAATTAGGCAATTTTGGAAGAACTTATAAAATTTGAATTAATCTGGCTAATTGTTCTTGAAATTCATAGGGAGTGTTTATTTAGTCATAAATAAACAGTCCACGTCAAAATTATCAACAATTCGGCAATTTCAAAATTATACCATATAAAACTGTAAAAATAATGAATTGTTAGCGAAATGTTGAGGGGAAGTTTCGGAAAGCCCGGGAAGTCATCCCCAGAAGTTCCATCTACTTTCCACAGTGACTACGCCAGATAGGTTCTGCGCATGCGCCAGAGTGGGGGAAGCGTCGTGGCGAGACCAGCCGCTTCTTCTAGTTAGTCGATCTCGAGCGCTCGTACCGAGCACACCTTATGTTGTTCACGTGCGTTGTTACAACGAGTATCTGCTCAAGTTTGTAATTTTTACAAGTGCCTATAGCTCAGCTATTAATAAAGTGGCAGTGTGGTGTTCGAACTATAAACGTTGTTGTTTTATTAATTTGTAATCAAGACCGTTTTCCTGCGTGTCCGACGGCCGTCGAACTTTTTCAAGCGGCGTGCCGGAAAGAAATTCTGAGTGGCCAACACGGTAAGTCCTTTGTGTTATTCGGGCCGTGTTGTGATCCTTCCTGCTTGGCGGTGAAAGTAGGTGGCGACCGGGACAGTTTTCACAAAATCACCAAGTCCGTCCGGTCACAGAAGAAGCTTCCCTGCTTGCCACTCGTAAGATTCGGAGATCGGAGCAAATCTCATTTCCTCGGTTTTCGGCCCGGCTTTTATACCCGCATTTTCCCCGAGGCGGGAGTTGACAAGGATGCGCGGAAAAACAGATATTTGTTTGTCGCTATCTGTTTCGTGGCGCGACGAGGCGCGCGGTGCGGGCGCGGTAACAGCTGGCGCTCGTAGGCGCGGGGAAGTGCGCGGGCGGAGCTTGTTTTTGGTTTGCGACGACGATGAGCTCACCATCGCGCGTCGGCCCCCGCAGCGGCCGCGGTTCAGCGCGTTTTGCCGCGACAACAAGTTAATTTTCGTCGCGGCAAGGGGTGGTGAGCTTATTCCGCGCGATTTAAAAAGCTGTTTTCATGAAAAATCAGCTTATTGTTGCGCGCGCACAAATAAACTCGTCAAATACACGCGCTAATATAAGCTTATTAACCCTTCTTTGCATGATTTTTTTTTTTTTTTTTGTCACATATTTAGTTTACAGTTTTTGAGTGCCTTTTTTTCTTCACTAAATGTTATGATTAAAATTTCCATCATCATGCAAAGAAGGGTTAAGTTATTGAGGTTATATTTATATCAAACAGTCAGTTTCTATGAATAAGAGTAAGGAAAAATCAATCTTTTAATTTTGTTTAAATAAAAATTTAATACCACTAAAATATTACTTTTTACAAAATTGTGTACAAACCATATTGCTTGCCTTAATCTACTAAAATTTACAGAAAATCTTGCATGTTATTTATACCTTTATTATAACTTTATTATACCTTTATTATAACTTTATTTTTACAAAATTTTGTTAAATTAATATATTGTTAAATATATTGTTAAATAATTATTATATTGTTAAATTAATAACTTACATTTTTTATATTTTTCTTTTATTATATGTACAAAGCGTTTACATTATTTCCTATTTGGACGGAAAACATATATACACGATTTTAACTATTACTAATACGTTTAAAATCAATACAAACTATTTACAAAAGAATGCGCAGAAAGAAAAAAGACTTATTCCAAGTAGCCGTACGGAACGGAGCGTTGCTTGTCAATAAATCTACGCTTTAGCAAAACCGGCGAGCAGGTTTTTGATTTGTCCCGCGTCACAACGCTCGTGAAACGCGGTACGTCAAATTTAAAATGCAGATTTATTGACGCATTTTCTCCTTGTTCTTTTCTCTCTTTTTGCATTAACATTTTTTTAACGCTATTGAAATAAATTATGCAAGAGGTTGCAGAATTGAGGGTTATTCCCTTGATTTTACATACCTCCCGCGCGCTACCATCCGGAGTACAAACTACGTACGCGTAAAATTTTGGGCCACCGGATACAAATGACTCGATGTAACTACCGCGTCCGTAACCTTCAAGTTCGTCCGTCATATCGCCCAGGAAATTTCCCGTACGCGGTTTGTATTTGCCGAGTTCACCGCTGCTCATATAAATACACGAATCTGTATTGTAATAAAGAACGCGCTCGCCTACGTTCTAAATATTTGTACAGTTTTAATCGCGCCTGTGCCGTCGCGTCTGTGACGCCGCTATTACCACATTGGTAATCGGAGAGTGTACGACCGCCTCGTCTCGCAATCGCCACGAAACATATATTACCTCGTCATTGACGGGTAATATATCGGCTATTTCGTGCTCGACAATAGCGATACGAGACGATCCTGTGACTTTATCACCTCGGTACTCGTTAGGTTTGATCGTTGGCCGAATTTTCCCCAAAACGAATTGAGGCACATTGTTGCGACTGAGCGTAAGCCTGAATTGAGAACGATGTTTGCTTTATCTAGAGCGATACTCTCGACTGCTTTGTATTCTCGGAGATATCGCTCTTTAGATTCTTTATCTACGCATTTGCTTAACCATCCGCTCGCCTCTTGCTTTAATTTGAAAAAGTAATTTATATATTCGGCAAATAATCCCCCCTGACGCGTATCAGCGTCGTATCGTCTCGTCTCGTATTGCCACATCTTGCTCACTGCAGTCACAAGATAACCCTTCTCCACAGCTTTGCGTAAATCGCACGATACCCACACCCCCTCGAATTCGCATTTGCGCGGATTATCGTGCGAGCACCGGGTCTGCGAGAAGTTTTCGCAGCACCTGCGGCATAAGGCGAACATCAGTTTGCTCTGCACGCGGCACGGGAGTACAAGGTGAAAGAGATTGCGCAGAGGGAACACTCTACAGCGCACAAGCCCCTCGACCACGGAAAAATTAACACCGCGCATTGCCCCGATGAGCGAGGCGCTCTTCTTCTCCGACAAGAATTTTTGGATGTCCAATCAAAAAAGCGCCGGTTTTCAACACGTAAGGGTATAGAAAACACACGTCTACATAACGTATCTTCTCCGTACCCGTAACTTCGCGTCGAATCGCGATGTTTCTCGTTCGACCGCCGAAAAACGCGTCACGCGGTGAAAGCGGTTTAGCCGCGAGCATCGGATGTTGGTCCAAAAATGTTCGCATTTCGCGATTTTCCCGCATATCGCGATCAAAAGCGCACTCCCATTTCTCCGTCACAATGTGGCCCCGTTTGCAAAGACGCCATGACGTTGTCAGCGTGCGTTCTTATCGTGAGTTTATCGTATCGTGGACTTTACGATTTTCCGTACAGAGACGTTTGTCGCGTTTTGTTTTAAAACACGCGGGACACCCGTGCCAAAAGCAGCCGTGGTATTGCAACACGTGACGCTCACCGTTCGCCGTCTCGTAATATCCGTCGACGGGAATGTCTCCGATTTCCGCGAGACGATGTTCTCGCTCGTGACCCACGTAAACAATGACGTGGCCGAGCTCGCGCTCCTTCGCACACCAGCCATTGCAGAGCTTTGCGGGATTGCGTATCCGCGAGGCGATATCCGCCGCATGGAATGACGCCAATCTCTTCCTCACGTAAAACGTTTTTACGAAAAACTTGCATACATGTGGAAGCGATGGTGGTGCATTCTTCGAACGGACATACGTTTCCTTGCTTGAAAAATATCTTGCGGAAGGCCATGCACGCTTGTTGCAAGATATTCACGTCGTTGCGACAATAACGCACTATCTTGGGTTGAAAATTAAAAACTGCGTTTTTGCGTGTCTGTTCCGCGTGCCACGACAAAAAACGCTCGCGTTTTTCGTCAGCCATGCGGTCCCGCGAGTAATAGTCAACGTCCGGTAACGGTCCTACATACGTCTGATTTGCGACGGTGTTAAATGCAGGAAATATCCCTTTTCCAATCCATCCAGCAAACCAAAAGCTTTCGGCAAAGCTGAATTGCATCGGCATGTAATTGATACTATCGATGAATTTCGCACGTCCAACCGTTAATACGACGATCGTTGTTCCGTTTAATATTACTCTAGAATCTATTTTGGATCACTGAGTACGGGATTATTGAAGCAATGGATTAATTACAACAGGATGTTTATCACAACGGTACTTTGTTTAGAATTTTTAAGTTCCTGCCGTCATCACAATGTCTTGCCACGCCATTTGGACGCTCTGCTCTCGGGAGACGCGTATCAGTTCAATAGTACAAAGTCAAGACACACCTATAAACATCACGCGAATGTTTTTGCTAACAGATTGTTGCGGCTTGAGATTCATGATATGTATAGACATAGCGGGCATTTGAGGTATTTATTATTATCTGTCCGAAAGGACATTTATAGAGTTTTGCCTGCGAATATTTGCAATCAGTTTTTCTTGTCACAAACGGCTTCATTTCAAAGGTATTTTATAAAGGAGTCTGAGAGACTTAAAAAGAAGTTTTCGTGGTTGAGAAAAAGAGAAAAAAATCAGAGACTTTCATCTGTTATAAAAACATTAATTATTTTTGTAAAGTCCGGAGTCATTTGGATGGACGTAAAAGAACTTCATCTCGATCGGCTACAAAAAATATTAATTCTCGTAAAAATAATTTCCAATTTTCTTTTGAGAAACCATCAAACTCCATAAATGATGCTATTGTTGAGATAAATATTTCTCCAAGAAATGTTAATATTAAAGATTTTAACCTTTTATCTCCAAGGGACGGTTGGTTTGTTAATTTGTCAAGAGTTAACATTCCTTGTAATGTAATTGGTTTATTACAACTGGATCAAGGTTTTTGTTTGCCTCCGCCTTTTGACAAAGAAGGTTTGATTATTAAATATATTAAACATTTGGAGAGCAATATAAGGAGTTTTTCTCCGATTGAGAAAATAGATTTAAGGAACTGTTTTGTTCCGTTTTTGTCTAAATTGTCGGTCAAAAGGGAGACGCGTCCTGTATATGACTTTGATATTTTGTCGGCGCTCTCGGCCACGAGGACTTTTATTACTAACTACAATGATGTTTTGTTTACAAAAGCTGATAAGGAAAACATAACGGTTGCGTTAAATAGAGATTGTTACGTGAAAAAAATGTTATCATTGTTAGCTGATACCGATACTTATACGTTAATAAATTGTAACCCGAGCAAGGCGGTTCAAAATAGTCTCCACGGTTTGTTAAAAAGATGGAAAGATAGAAACTACATTTCTACAAATACATACAGTTTCCTCAATGTTACTAAGGCAATCTTACCGAGAGCTTATGGCTTACCTAAAGTACATAAGCAGGGTTGCCCTTTTAGATTAATAGTGTCGTCAATTGGCACTCCGCTACATGGTTTAGCCACTTTTTTACATAAGATTATTTTTAAGTTTACCACATGCTGACAGTTTTGTGGAAAATAGCTTTTCTTTAGTAACAAAGATTTCTGATGTGTACATTGACGATTGCTTTGATCTGNTTTCTTTAGACGTAATATCTCTTTTTACTAATGTTCTATCTGATTTAGTAATTGACGGTCTAATTAAACGATGGCGTTTTTTAGAAAAAAATACGACCTTGCCTCGAGATAAATTTATTTTAGCAGTGCGCATGGTGTTGGATTTGACATATTTTGTATTTGACGAGAAATTTTATAAACAGACATTCGGATCTCCAATGGGTTCGCCTCTCTCTCCGATTGTTGCTGACATTGTTTTACAGGATTTGGAGAGCTATGCTCTTAATAAACTTTCTTTTGTACCTCCTTTTTACTTGAGATATGTTGATGACATCGCTATGGCCATCCCGAAAACTTGTCATGGTCAAGTATTAGACGTCTTCAATTCTTATCACGAAAGATTACAATTTTTGATGGAAATTGGAGAGGGTGGTTCTTTGAAATTTTTGGACGTCACTCTGATCACCGTAAATAATTTTTTAATTACAGACTGGTTCCATAAACCAACTTTTTCGGGCCGGATTTTTAATTTTTTCTCTTACCATCCAATGTGTCAGAAGAAGGGCACCATTATAAGTTTAGTTGATAGTTTTTTTGCTCGCACCCTTCTTTTCATAAAAAAATTTTAATTTTAGTATTGACATTCTTTTGGATAATGGCTATCCTTTTTCAGCAATTTATCGCGATTTGTAAAAGTGCATAAAGATCCGTTGCCNACTCTCTCTAAATCAAACGTAGTTTCTTGCATTAAGTGTAACAGTTGTCAGGCCTCATACGTTGGGCAAACAAAGAGATTGTTACTTTCGCGGATAAATGAACATAAGAAGCACATTTGTCGTGCATCGTCGCAGCATTCGGTGATTACGGACCACCGTTTAAAATATACTCACGATTTCGATTGGGAAAATGTTACCGTGTTAGATGAAGAACACTCTTACTCAAGGCGTTTGATTTCGGAGATGCTTTATATTAAAAAGCAACCGATGGGTATTAATTTACAGAGTGATACTGAGCTGCTTGATAAGACATATTTGCCTCTTATTGATCGTTTCAAGAAAATTTAGTTCTGAGCGATCGAGTTTTAATACTGTTGTCAGATGTCTCTCTGTTTGCGTATACCGACTTTCGTTTTAAATTTCCATATCGTTTGTGAGCATTTGACTTTCGACATCGAAAAGTGACAGTCGTTTTTATTTTATTTTATTTTATCATCTATTTTTTGGACTGCGTTTTGACATGTGAAGGTCTTTTGACAGCTATGTAAGTTTTTGTAATTAGTTGCTTCTCTTGTAATCTTTAATTTTATTTATATATTTTATTTTATTTTATTATTTGTACAGGCATTTGTCTGAAGATGATCCAAACCCAGGATCAAAACGTTACGTTTTTTAAACAATATTTACAATAAATCCTTAATATTTTTTTACACACTAACATCCGTGTTTAGGCTCTTATTGGCCCTTTGACTTTCCTTTTATGAATTACTCTAGGATTTAATTCGACGCATTTTTCCGCGATAAAACGCAGGATGAACTGCGCGTCGAACGCCTTGGCGTTGTGCGCAATGCAAATGATCTGCTTAAAACATTTCGTCGTTCTCGTAGCAAAATCAACGAATTGCTTCACTGGATCATCCCGAAACACGAATTCTCGCACACCGCACTACCGACAACGCGTCGTCATGTCGTTCTCAGCCGCGCACGTAACGCAAATCTGCTGCGCAACGCAAAGAGTGGGCTCGTGAATTTTCACAGACGCGGTACTCTTGAGCGTCTCGTCTTGTCAAGTCTCAAAATCGTGAAACACAAATGTGACGCGCGCGTTTTTCCCTTTTCCGGTGAAATCATCGCGTGCGAGAGAACAAATGTAACAAAGATGATTCACCTCTCGACACAAACTGCAAATACTGCAAAACACGTGCCCCGCACTTGCTGTTCTGTACAAACGCCCGCAATTGTCACACAATTGCAAGGCGCTACATACACTTGACCGCCCATCTCTGCAAGAGTTTTTGGTCCGGTGACGCTCGAGACATTCGCGTCCGTAAAACGTTCTCTTGCATCACTCGCATTTAATTTGCTCTATCTCTTCCGATTCGCACACCGCGACAATGCGGACATTTATGCAAGCAGCGATGAACTCGCCCAGAACAATAAGGCAGATTGCAAGGAATGCAGTATCCCTCACTTTCCGCCGCCGCTCTTAAATTTAAAATCGGGCAATAGTGACGCGAACCCTTGCAATAAAGAATATTTAAACGTAGCAAGAGTTCGCATCCGAGAGAGGCGAGCACCGCGCTACCGTCGTACAACGGTTTTCCGCCTTTCGCGAAAATAGAGGAGGCATATACAACTATGGCCATCCCCTCGACGGCAAGGTAACGTTGAAACTGCTCGATTTCCCTAATACCGCACCCCTCCTTTGGAATTGAGACGCCCGCTCTCTCCACCAATTCCCGTGCCCATTGACATTGTAAGGAAGAGTTTGAACGTCTCATTGCATTCCATTGCTCATGTAGCTCGCCCGTGCGGGCGTTACCTCGTTTGAGGTATACCCGAACGGCATCGAGCGAGGAAACAAAGGTTGTCGCTATTCGTTATTGCAAGAATCGAGCGTTTCCCGATTCCTTCAGCGTTCAGAGGACGGGCTCTTTCTCTACTTAACGGAAAGTGGATGGTGCATACTCGGATCGGAAACGCTGCAGCGATGTCCATCCCTCTGTTACTTTGTGCAACTGAACTCACAAGAGACCATATGTTCTTGTGAGTCAAATCACGCCTAGGACGGAAAGAAAGACCTGCTGCTCCATTGGTTAAAGTCGGGACGTTGAACCACACCCCAACGTAATCACCCGGCCTCGCAAAATGTGTCGCGTATCCGTAAATTTCGCGGAATGCACCCTCCATGCATTCTACTATTTCAGCACCAGGCTGAATTTCGCGGATCTCGAATAGCGCCTCTCTCCTTGTCATCTCGAATCTCTTAAATCTACACAAGTTTTCCGTCCGTAAAGTTAATAAGCACAGAAATGTATATATACTACGTCTCTAATTCGAAATACTTGAGCCTTGAGCGTCTAAATTTTGCAAAATTTAAATTTAATTGTGATTTAATCTGAGTTGTGCCGTACGACTTTTCTAAAATAAACGTTAATGAACGTCAAATTGACGGCGTAAGACTTTTTAGGAAATCTGTTAGAAAACCAGACGCTCTTTCAACAATTGATATTGCGTGAACGTCGTCGACGAAGTAGAAGGAATTGTATTTCACTAATTGTCAAAAATTTAACAGACATTCCGGTAATAAATCGATATGTTCTTTCTTTTCACGAGAATACGTTTGCCACGCGCGTAAAGCACAACACTAAGCATTTTCCACTTATGCTCGCTTTTGTGTGTTTATTTTACATTTTTTCTCTAACATTTTACTTATCAAGTTTCTTTGTTTTTTTTATTAACGGATATTATTTTATAATGTGGATTACATACAAACAATATGGTTTTTTCTTTAGAAGTACAAAAGATAAAATTGCTATTTATTTTCTTTTTAATTGTTTTATTTTTTCGCAAAAAATTCAAAACAAAATTATAAATATTAAGTGCGCAACTAAGTTCCCGCCGTTTGTCAATAGATGGCTCTAGCAGTAAGTGCTGGTCGATTTTTACATATCCAAAACGTCACGAGCCAAGCTTAGACATATGGTAAACAAACCGCTTTGACACGTTAGTGATTTTGTTTTGGCGTCATATACTTTTGGTTGTGTGAAAATGTCTGATTTTGTACCAAATAATCGTCATTTGCGGGAAGTGTTGATTTTCTTATTTCATTCGAAGAAAACGGCGGCTGAAGCGCATCAAGAGCGCCAAACAATTTACGGGGATGCTGCTCTAAGTGAAACAACATGCCGTGATTTGTTTTGTCGCTTCAAAGACGGTGATTTTGATGTTGTCGACCGTCCGCGTGAAGGAAGGCCAACAACCTTCGAAGACGCTGAATTGGAGGCATTGCTCGATGAGAATCAGAACGAAACCATCACTGGGGAACGGTATCGATTCAATTAATGCTGAGCCGAGCACTGCGCGAAAAACGGCCACAATACGAGCAGAAACACGAAAAAGTGATTCTGCATAATACCGCTCGGCCTCATGGGGCAAACCCGTTACAACCTACATGGAAACGCTTATATGGAAAGTCCTACCCCACCCGCCATATTCCCCAGATTATGCGCCGTCCGATTATTACTTGTTCCTTTCGATGGCACATGGTCTGGCTGATCAGCAGTTCCGCTCATATGAAGACATCAAAAAATGGCTTGATTCGTGAATAGCTTCAAAAAACGAACACTTTTACCGTAACGGTATTCGAGCTCTGCCAGAAAGATGGGAAAAAGTTGTGGCTACCGATAGGTAATACTTTGAATGATTCATTTGTAACCATTTTTTCACAATAAAGTTGCATTTTCAAAAAAAATACAGCGAGAACTTAGTTGCGCACTTAATATGTTAAACAAAATTTTACCCGAGTCAAAATTTTGACCCTCTGATGAACCTATCATTGTATTATATAATAGAAGTTACGATAGTAAAAAAGGTTCTATTGCAAGGATACAATTTACTTCTACTTTAAACCTAAAAGTGTCAAAAATATCCATTTTTGCCAAATTAGAATTAAAGTAGGTCTTATTCACGTAGGAGCTAGAGTAGCACGGTAGGTTCACATAAAACTTCTATTGAAGCTTTAGTTCCTACATATATGTTTTAATTAAAACATTATGATAATAAAACTAATAATTAATAAGGAAAAAGACACAAAATCACATGTACAATATATAATAATTTTATTTAAACACACAACATTCTAACAAACTAACATAGAAAGATAAAATAACAAATTACAAATCACAAAATGTTTTTTTTGTTAGCATATAAAAAGCCTACAAATTTACTATACTATTTACTATCTAATATACGGAGAAGAGTCTGCCTCATAAATATTATATATGTTTGCATTGTTACATCTTGCTTCGTTCTTGTAGGATTCATTATTACCACGAAGTCTATAGAAAAATAAAAGAAAATTTTGAAACACAATTAACAGTTTACTATTGATAACAAAATCCGAAAAGTTACTTTATAAAACTTACTCGGGTAAATATTTAAAAAAGGTCACCCCCCTCCGATTTTAATGAGCTTAACATATGTTGTCAAGGACACTTTCCTGAGTAACAATCCGTAATCTTTAGCCGTGGCTCGTTGTTTAAAAAAAAGTTATAAACAATTAAAGTTTTAAAACTAAATTTTTACTTTTCGACATTGTGTACATTTTTTTCATGTTGGAAGCGTGTAAGCAGGGAGGCAACGCCCCCTTGCAAAGAGGAGCTCCGACCCTCTCCTCTGTTCCCTCGAGAAAATATAGAAAACGACTTCTGATTAAGTGTCGCATGTAATCGGAAGTCGTTTTCTATATTTTTTTAAGGGGAGAGCAGGGGGAGAGGCGGAGCAACTCTCCCTGCGAGAAGGCGTAGCCCCCCCTGCTTATACGCTTATAACACGAGCAAAAAGAATGAAAAAGTAACCTTCACCGTCTATATGTATACGACGATGTATAAGAAAAAAAATGAAAATGGGAAATTGATGAAGCAAAAATAGGCAAGCGCAAATATCACCGAAGTTGTGTTTTACGAGGCGAGTGAATGTTTGGCGGCTATGAACGCGACAGTGGTTGCATATTTATTGTTCCCGTGAAAGATTGAAGAGCTGAAACTTTGATAAACAAAATAAGGAACCGTATTGCTCCAGGATCAATAATATACAGTGACTGTTGGCGAGCATACACTGATATCAAATCATATGGTTACAATCATTACACCGTAAATCACGAGCAAAATTTTATTGATCCAAATACACAATGTTACACACAAAATATAGAACAAATTTGGCGAGATATGCGAGCAAATATTCTCCGTTATAAAACATCAGCTGAACATTACACATTCTACATAGCTGAGTATTTATTTAAACGTCGTTTCCAACACCAGAAATGTATAGACACATTTTTTACAATAATGTCAGAAATATACCCCTTCACTGACATTCGGTTACCAAACAAATACAATTTATAACACTAATTAAAATTATATATTTACACGCTCAGACCACGATAAAAATGTACACAATGTCAAATAATAAAAATTTAGTTTTGAAACTTTTATTGTTTATAATTTTTTTTAAACAACGAGCGACGGCTAAAACCTTTTCATTGTTACTCAGGAAGGTGACTTGACAACATATGTCAAGCTCATTAAAATCGGAGAGTGGTGACCTTTTCTAAATATTTACTAATTAAAATATTACCTTTACTATTCTCGTTATACGTAGTTGATTCTGGATTTCGATTTTTCTTTTTTTGTGAGTGATCTTTTTTTTATGTTGGTTTCTTTTTTCTTTAGCTTTTATTTTTTCTTTTGATTTTGTTTTTCTATATTTTCTTTTATTTGAAGCAATTTTATTGATAGAATTAATTAAATCTTTTTTTGGAACATCAAAAATTCGATATTTATTCACTCTGAAAATATGAAATATATATTTTTTTATATCTTATATATATTATTTTTTATATGTTGCAATTTTTTACTATTTACAAGTTTGTGTGTGAGTGTAGTACAAACACACATGAATGTAGTACAAACACACACATACAAACGCGCGCGCGCACATATATATGTATATGTATATATATATACTTACATAGCATATGTATGTGTATTGTTACGTCCTGGTCTCCACGGTCCCCTTCATTTTGCAACATCATAAAATTATTATTAAATCTAGCAATAGTTTAACTAATAATTTCTGTAACAAATTCCTGAAAAGAGAAGCGAGAGCTAGGCTACATATGACAGACAGACTCGAACCGGGCAACAAATTATAGACAAACTTAACTGGACGACATATGACAGACAGACTCACACCGGACAACGCACTAACAATCGAGCCTAGAGCACCTGGATCAATAAACAAACTTTATCGACCCTTGAAAGGAAATTTTTTAACAAACAATANTCCTTTGTATAGGCGTGAACACTCGCGATTCCCAACAAGCCGCCACAGCTCCCGTAACTCTAGAAAGGATAAAGAGGCTAGAGCCGTGAACATAGCGCAAACATAAACAAGACAAGGCACGTACTGATAACCAAGATTTAAACAAACGACAACCCTCCCGATCCAAAGATCAATTTTGGAGAGGGGACTCGCTTCCGAGAGTTGGNGAATGAGACATCGAGATTTCGAGAAAAACGACTAGGAAAAGGAAATAAGGACGTAACAGTATATATATATATATACATATATATACAGGGTGAGGCATTTAAATTGAGACAACCGAATAATTCAAAAACAAAGTATTTTATAAAAAAATGTTTTAGACAAAAGTTGTTATATTTTGAAGGGAAAAGAGTATTGCATTAATGTTTTTTAAGTTCGTGAACGCCTTCAAGGTCATTTGAAGATAAACTCCATTTTTTTTAAATAAGAACCTACAGTTTTCTCAACACATCCTCAATTCGCGCCAAAAAGTGAGTAACTTTTGTCTAAAACATTTTTTTCTGTGATACATATTTTTCAAAATATGTGGCAAAATGTCCATTGATCCTTGCGTCGAAATAACNATTTGATAAGCTTTTCGAGCAGATACAACGTTCCAAAATTTCTTGCAAATACTAAAACAGAAAATAAACATAGAAATAAACAAATTATAAATTATTAGAAAAATTATTAGAAAAAAATGTAGATCGCACGATTAATGTGGTATTTTATATTATATATACTTACCGTGTAATCCTTTGAACAGCATATAATTAATTGCTGGTCTGCTTGTTTGTTTCCCCGATGCGGAATAATTCGCGTTACTCGAATCGTAAACATTTAACAGTGTTTCGCGTACCATTATCTTCCAGTCTTTGGTTAAGTTAGCTTTTATTTCTAAAAATTTTTTTTTTAATAAATAAAATCCAGAATTTGGTGCTATTTCTTCCTGAAATTATTGATATTAAGAAACATTATAGCATAATTACTAATTTAAAATATTAAATGAAACATATTTAAGCATATTTCTGCATAACATCCTGCAAAAGCGGCTCTTACGACCTTATTCACATTTGTTTAAGATTTCAGAGCCTTAAGTTTCTTTATTAATTACTAACTTAAAGTTTTTAGTATATTTAATATTTTTACTTTATTTTCAGCCGCTTTAAAAAAATGATTTGGTATCTGCAAAAAGAAAATAACGTTTTTATATATTTTTATATATTTTTTATATTAGTTTATTAAATAGTATTAATTATTTGTGTATAGACACACACAAATTTCATATATATATATATATATATATATATGTATATACATATATATTCAAATGGTTTTATATATGTAAATATACATATAATTTATGTGTATATTGTTTATATATAACTTTTTTATTTATTATTTTTATATTAGTTTTTTTATCATGTTGTTTACATTACATTTATGAATAAAGAAAATTTTTTATGTATTACCTTAAAGATTTCTTGTGACTCTATATCCACTTTCTTTTGATTCTGGTAAGCTTTCTTCATCATCAATAATAATTGTTCTTGACTATAAATAATAAATTCAAGATTTTAATTAATACAAATAATTGACACTTATGATATTTAAAAAATAAAATTAATACTTACTTATTCCAGCGTGACAATAAATTAACAATAAAAAACGCTCGCAATATTAAATATATGTAAATAAGAAACTAAGGTCCAATCGAGCCAAAATACTTAGGTGGTAGCAAAAAATATATATTTAATAAAAACAGGTAACTAGTTTTTCACAGACG
>NW_018021765.1:0-20262 GCF_002006095.1 Pseudomyrmex gracilis
TTATCTGTTGTAAGAATATAATCCTTTTTGGTAAAATGATTTGAGCACAAGCAAGTAGAAAGTTTGAGAACTGTCTCATCAATATTACAAAATTCTAACCATTTTTTTCTTATTTGAATATCTTTTGGAAATCTACAAGAATTGCAATATGATTTCACTATTTCTAAAATATCTTGCAAGCGTAGAACATATATTTATTAAGAATTAATATAGTTATTAAAAGTGTAATATATTTATTTACTTGTGGTAAGATGCTGTTTTTTTCATGATTACCGCATAAAATGCAATGTCGACCCATTGTAAATACGTTTAAATCAACACAAACGTTTATTTAAAATACGTTTATATCACAACCTATTTATTTTATTTAATTCTATTAAAAAACCGTTGCTTTGTCTTATTTCCTTGCACTGACTCCTACAGGTTACTTTCAGGAAATAAGACAAATCTCGTATATCACGTGGTACTTGCGCAAGCACATGCGCAGAAAGAAAAACAGTACATGAGCAGGACAGGAGTATATCTTCTGTCCCTTAGATCTTGCTCACAGCTCGTCGCCGCTATTCCCACTCCATATCTATAAGCTCTATGGAGAATGGCCATTTATGCGTTTCGAGATTTTGAGATCTCAAGAACGGCTAAACCGATCGAGTTCGGCCTAGACTCAATCAAAAGTTAAGATCGAGGCACAAAAAAAAGTATTTCGCGATTTTTTTCCTTTGTGCCTTCCGAACGGAGATTTTTTAGTACAAAGTTCAAAATCTCAAAAAACTAGGTTTCAAGATTTTTGTCGTCGTCTTGGGACACGGATTTTGTCAGCCACCAGAGTGCGTACGTGTAGAACGTGCTCTTCCTCTTGTCGCCGCCAGGTGTCAACATTTCGTGCACAAGTCAAGGTCTAATGTAGCGTTCAATTTGAGAAGAGAAGTTTAATTTACTACGTATAGGAAACAAAAAGAAAAGCAGGCAAATTATATTTTTAGATAAATACGTGGATATGCGTAACTCGGAACGCAGCCATAGTCTCGCGCCAAGTATAGCGGTAGAACTGATAGGAAACATTTTATAATAATAATACAATACAATACAATTATATATATATATATATATAAAATACAAATACAAATATAAAAAAAAACAAATACAAATATAATACAAATATAAAAAAAATTGAAAAATATTATCGAGAGCTCTCTCGTTATTACATTTGTTAAATAAAAATAAAAAATATTAAATATAAAATAGATATACATCTGCTAACATCCAGCAACCAGTTCAGTAACGCCTTTTTATTTCTTGTTTATTATTACCTGAACCTGAAGTCATTTATTGACATCAACTACTCATTTTTAAAAAAATCTGAAACAATGTGTATATACTCTTTAAACTGTCTATTTTAAGACACCATAATTAAATTTAGTGAAAAAAAAGTTTTAATTCATAATTTTTAGCAAATATGACAACAAGAAATTTACTTTTTTCAGAAAGTAATTTNGTTGAGGGTTAAGAATAAGACGCAAACAATTAAGTTATATATAATGCAGTAAAAAAAGTGTTTGTCAAAACCATATTCTACAAAAATGTGTGATATCCGAACAAAATACCTTTTCAAAAAAAGGTAAAAAAGGCGCCAAGTACATGCGCAACTCGTATCTTTAGAAAAAGTATTACTATCAAAATCTTCCTCTACAAGATCTATTCTACAAAAGAAATGATATCAATAAGTTACGCCACTTGCACTTTGTCTTTAGTTTTTGGTGCAGCCGCGCCAAGTTTTTTTACAGTAAATATTTTTCATTTTGAAACATTCTACATGAGTTTTTGACATTTCACACAAATCGAAATCTATATGTATGATTCGACATAGTTGAAGATTTTCCACGCAAGGCGAAGTCATTTCTTACATCAATGAGTGCTTTATATAAAAAGTGCAGTGGTCATACAATATTTGAAATTTTTTATTGATTTAGAATATTTTCTATTTTACAACGTATAAACAACTTACAAAGTTTTTTATATTTTATATATTTTTGTAACCATGTATAAAAGATTTTACTTGGCGTAACTTATTGATATCATTTCTTTTGTAGAATAGATCTTGTAGAGGAAGATTTTGATAGTAATACTTTTTCTAGAGATACGAGTTGCGCATGTACTTGGCGCCTTTTTTTACCTTAAATAATATATAAGAGATAGATTTAAAAATAGAATTAAAAATAAATTTAATAAATAGAGTTAAAAATAGATTTTTTAAAACACTTTCTATTTTTTTATTTATGAAAAAGCATTTTCTTTGACTAACACATAATACGGAATATTGTGTGCATGAAGCAAGTATATAAAGCAGGTATATTTTATAAATAAAAAATAGAGTGTTAGAAAATTCTTTTAATTTGTGTATTTATGAAAAGTAAGGCACTGTAATCGCAGTATTTTCTGTACAGAAAACCGTACATTTATTATTGCGCGTATATGTGTACATAAAAATAATAATAATTTTTTATTCAATTTGCATATATGACTACAAGAAGATTATGAACTGAATGTCATTAAACATTTCATATTGCACAGAAAGTTTTACATATTACTAAAGTACTCACGAAACGCTGTACAGTAATCGACCGTCAAAATCTACAAGAAAAACTCGGATAACGCGAGACATAGCGATTAGTCCGTTACACTCATAGAGATACAAAGTACATCTCTATTTTCTTCCTCTCTCTCTTTTATCAAAAGTGTATGTGCACGCCTATGATATTCGGTAAACAAAGTGTTAATAATTTGCAAACTGAATGAAATTCGAGAAATGTATTAGGAGCCATCTATCAAGCTACTTTATGTTTTTTCAACAATTCTGTTGAAATTATCATTTTTAATAACAACAGATCTGTCATAATTCTTTATAGTTCTACAACTTACTAGTTTCGGCAACTTTATGTTATAAAAGATGTCTCTTACAGTATAAATTTAAAAAGTAGTCAACAGTAGCAAACGCTAATTGTAAATGTTAATTCTTCAACATACTACGACGCGTTAATGAAAACAGTTTTGAGACAAACGATAAAGCAACATAACAAAAAGAACTTTATGTTACAAGAGACACTTCTGATACGATAAATTAAAAACATAATTAGCACGTTGATTGTATTAGCACGTTGATTGACACAAGAAATTGAAAGAAATTTGAACATAGTGAGAATACATTGATTGTAAATGTTTATATTATTTAATACACTACTACACGGTAACAAAAACATCTCGTGAAGAAATGTAAAGCTTTATGCTACACGAGACGTTTCAGGCACAATAAATTTAGAACATAGCTAGAACATGTTTTTTGTAAATGTTTCAAAATAATTTTTTCACCAGAATACGTTTAGAAAAACGCTTCTGAGCAAAAGAAAAGCTAAAGCAACTTTATGTTACAAAAGATGACTCTGGCACAATGTAGAACATAGCCAGTACACGATAATTGTAAATACAATTTATTCATAAGTACATTTGCACACGTTTATATAAATGCCTCTAAGAGAAAAGAGAAAAAACTTTATGTCACAAAAGACGTCTCTGGCACAATTTAAAACATAGCCAGCACATGTTGCATATCAACCCTTTACATTTATTAATACGTACGTTTTCAAAAGCACTTCTGAGAGACAAGACAAAGCAATTTTATGTCACAAGAGACGCATTTGGCATTAAAAATTTTAAATATAGCTAGCACACTTCAACTTAAATTAGATTATAATAAGTTATATATCAGCACACGTTTACAAAAATGCCTCTGGGAGAAAAAACGAAGCAATTGTACATCACATGAGATGCCTCTGGCATTCTAAATTTTTAAATATACCCAGCACACGTCAACCAAAATTGCTTCAAAATAATTAATATTCCAGCACATGCGTTTACAAGAACGCTTCTGGAAGATAAAGCAAAGCAACTTTACAGTCAAAAAGATATGCATCTGACATTATTTTATATTAAAATTATTTCAAAAAAAGTCATGCATTGGCAGTTCATAATAAATTTTACACCAGTACACGTTAGTAAAAACGCCTCTGGGAGGAAAACCAAATCAATTGTACGTCACATGAAACGCCTCTGGCATTATACATTTTTAAATATAGCCAGCATACGTTAACCAAAACTGCTTTATAATAATTAATATTTCAGCACACGTCTACAAAAACGCCTCTGGGAAAAAAAGACAAAGCAATTGTACAATTATATAATGACGCGTCTGCCATTGTATTATATTAATATTATTTAAAAAATAGCTAGCATGCGTCAGCAGGTCATAATAATTTTTACATCAGCACACGTTTTCAGAAACGTCTCTGGGATGGAATACGAAGCAACTTTACAGTCAAAATGACGCGTCCGACATTGTTTTATGATAATTAATATTATATAGAAAATAGCCAGCATGCGTTGGTAATTCATAATACTTTTTACACCAGCACACGGTTTTATAAACGCCTCTGGGAGGAAAGACGAAGCAACTGTACAGTCAAAATGACGATTCTGCCAGTGTTTTATATTAATATTATTTAAAAAATAACTAGCATGCGTTGACAGTTTATAATAATTTTTACACCAGCACACGTTTTCAAAAACGCCTCTGGGAGAAAAAACAAATTTACAGTCCAAAAGATACATTAGACGTTATTTTATATTAATATTAGTTATATACAAAATTAGTTATTTATATATAAAAAATGCATTAGACAGTATTTTATATTAATATTATTTAGGAAATAGCCAGCATGCGTTGGCTGTGTTTTCTATACTCACGTTAGTAGAGATGAGTCTAAACGGAGCATCACATAACACAAAATAATCACAATTTACCGCAATTGAATACAACACAATATATTAAATGAATGCAACACAATATAAATGTAATACATTATTATGTAATATTACATAATTTCTTGCACTACAATGTAATATTACAGAACAAATGCAACACAAATATTCACATTTCAATATTCACTTTATGATTTTTTCACTGAAACCTGTAAAAATTTTACTTGTTTTTTGTTGCAATGAAAATTTAGGCAGAAAAACATGTGCTTCGCAAACCGAGTTATTTTAAAGTCGTTCTATATAGTGCAAAACACAATTGCAGTCACAGATCTCGCGGAAGGGACCAATCGTGTTGCAATTGAGTGATTCGATAGATGCGTTCGGTCAATTTGTGAGACTTGCGTTTGCTCTCTGCGACTAATATAAGACGAGCTTTATGTCTGCAGATTTGTAGGTTAGAAATCTGCAAGTAGGTTAGAAATCTGTCAAGTAGCACGACAGATATATAGTATGACATGCTTTCTTCTTTTTGCATACGCCACCCAGTGAGTCCATTTGTATCATCCAAATTGACGATACCACTTTCATTGCAATGTACTATGTTCGGTAATGTATTACGCATGAAAACACCTCTAAAGAAAGGTATACGCATGCGCTTAGCTAGTTGTTCTAACTGCATATTTGTTGTTACACCTGTAGGTGACAAAAAAACATTTAATGTTTTTTTTTCTTTGAAAGTCCCCGTCCGTACAGAGTCAGATAAATTCCTCGATCTTCTATCGCGCGATTATGACGTTGCATTTCTTCTAGCTGCCGCTGTGCAACTCTCGTATCATTTACCGTTTTTGCAACTCCCGCCGCTTTACCAACGAGCGCACCGAGAGCACCTAGCAGCGGTAAGACCGATAACACACCGCCGCGATTAGCAATTGGAAGTATTCGCTTCTTTTTTGCTGACTTGCTTTTCTTTTTCAAGCCCATGCCAAATTTAGTTTTTGCTTTCATAGCCGCCCATACGGCGGTCGCAGCTGCTCTCTCATCGAGACTCGAGTCTGCCGCTATAATACGATCGCGCGCCTTTGCAGCAAGTGCGTTATCAGCCACGTGTCGAGCAGCAATTTGTTGCTTCGCGAATAAGCTATATCGTGTTTACGACAAGCCGCATCCAATGGATTAATGCCGCGATCGCCTCTAGCTAATCGTTTTTCCAAACGCGTTCCCGGGCCATAAAATTGGTAGCCCGGAATATGTAATTCGACGGAAAGAGCGTTTATCACGCGATTTAACAATCCACGACCTGACATAGATTGCAATATACGTTTGACATCAGCTGTCTTCTGACGATTGAGTAGAAACTCTCGACGCGTCTCTATAAATAGGTGCTTTTCGCGCGAGGCAGTTACAAACAAACCATGCAGTTTGTACGGCAACCTGTAACAAATAAAGTAATTAATTTTGACAGCAAGACTCACCAAATGTCCGGCAAGAAAATACGCAGACATGGAATAATGCTACCGGTTACTATACGTGGTATTGTGTGCGGTCCTTCGAACTGCGGCAAAACGAATGTAGTGTTAAGCTTGCTTGAAAGTCCATACGGTGTACGTTTTGAGAACGTGTACGTGTATTCCAAGTCGTTGCAACAACTAAAGTATCAATATCTGGAGAATGTACTTTTAGCAGGAGACGAAATCGGTTACTTTACTTTTTCTAATAATAGCGATGTGATTTCGCCAAGTGAAGCACTTCCGAATTCTATTTTTATTTTTCATGACGTGGCATGTGACAAGCAGGATACGATACAAGAATACTTTGCAATGGGTCGTCACTCGTGTGTCGACTGTTTCTATTTTTGTCAGACGTACGCGAGGATACCAAAGCATTTTATACGTGACAACGCAAATCTAATAATTCTTTTTAAACAAGATGGTACCAATCTCAAACATGTGTATAACAATCATGTAAATACAGATATGTCGTACGAGAAGTTTTGTATATTATGCCACAAATGTTGGCAAACCAAATATGGATTTTTAGTGATCGACAAGGACAGTTTTTTGAACAGAGGTCGTTATAGAAAAGGATTTAACGAGTTCGCGATACCGTCGAGTGGTTAATTATTGTTAAGACATCAACCAAGTATCGTCTCTCCTACAGTGCGAGCAACATAGTTGACAAAAGCAATGAAATTATAGATCGCGAGAAAGTAGCGAAGGAGATTGCAAAAACGAGTCAATCCATTCGTCAAAAATATCGCGCTCTGAAAACCGGTAAATTAGAAGAAGAAATTACATTGAAAAGACAGTTCAAACTTATTATCAAACCTCTAAAACAGATTGCTGAAAATACGGAAACTAAGCAAAAGACGTCGAACACAGTGTTTCTTGAAGACACGTCACACGAGACGAAGCAAAAACGAACACAGACATCAAACGAAACACTGTCCCCTACTTTACACACTTCAAAGCGCACACGATATAACACTGCAATGACGACTTCTACTCCGACGAAAGAACGAACCAAACGACAATTGACATTCTCCATCGATTGACACTATCGTCGCTACTGATGCTACTACCAACAAATCGTTTGAGTTAACTATTCAACGTCAAATGCAAACGTTGGAAGGTCTTGAAAAGTTTCAAACATTTTGGTCCGGTACGCAACAATATATGAAAGCTATCCTGAGTGGTAAGAAAGAGAACGACATAGACTACGTATATGGTGTGTATTTCGACAACGATGGAGTGATGCTCGGTGATAAGCGTTTTGACGTGGATGAACAGAATAATATAATCATAGATGGTATACGATTCAAAGCAACACAAGAATTGTATAAATTGATTTTCATAAAATGTCCAAAGAGCGAATTATATACCGAAGAAGATAAACAACGATACAAAAAGATATGGGAAATAACACATGCTCATAGAAAACATCACAACAGGCTTGGTGCAATACTGGGTAACAAAGGATACAAATACAGATACATAATTGCACCTTTATATCCAAGTGCACCAATATCCAGTGTGCGTACTAAGCAGAGAAAAGGTATACCGCGTAATATGACGTTAAGTGATAGTAAGATTGAGTACTCGCACTGGGACGATCCCAATGAATTCATCGACCGTCTGTGGTTGCTAGACGCTTCCCGTCAAGCGGGCAATAATGACGACGATGAAATCCTGTCGATCATCGAAGAACTCCGCGAAGCGGGATTCATTATAAATTAAATAGCGCGTCGGCGTTAGAGTCAGTCAGTCGTGTGCGCGTCATCATGCCAATCAACAAATTTGGGATATCGCTTGGAACACATAGAGCGTCA
Organism: Pseudomyrmex gracilis; assembly: GCF_002006095.1. Taxonomy (NCBI): domain Eukaryota; kingdom Metazoa; phylum Arthropoda; class Insecta; order Hymenoptera; family Formicidae; genus Pseudomyrmex; species Pseudomyrmex gracilis. Next base: position 8,138 of record NW_018021765.1, read on the forward strand.
ATGTATTATTTGAGAAAGAAACAATACTGCGAAATGACGTGCGTAATACCGCTTTCTGCTTTGTCGGTTCCGGCTACAATGCAAGGTCGCGCAAGATACTGCATGTAGCGCAACCCGATATCGACACTGACGCCGCCAACAAACGATACGTAGATATGTGTGTCACGAATGTGAATGAATGGCAAGAGACACGTGAGAGAAAAATTATCGCATTGCAACAGGATGTGCAAGCGTTGCGCGACGCTATAAAACAAATTCAGCGTACACTTCAATATCTATCAAACCAAAATAAAACGACTGACACAGTAGACATATAGTAAGACAGCTATGGCGACGAATCATGTCACAATCAAAAAACAACGTCTTGTAGAAGAATTGCATGCTCCGGCAAGAAGAAATTTTCCCCGTAGACGCGTTATCGTACGCGGATACGATGATTTCTGGCAAGCGGATGTGGTAAAGATGCATTCGCGCTTCAACACAGGCTACCACTACATACTTACGGTTATCGATGTGCTGAGCAAGTACGCGTGGGTTATACCGCTTAAGAGTAAGAGTGGATGCAAAGTCGCTAAAAGTTTTGCAGGAATATTTCAGGATACCAAACGATGTCCAAATAATTTGCAAACCGACTGTGGAAAGAAATTCTACAATATAGATGTACAAACACTGATGAAAAAGCATAACATTAATCATTATTCCACATATTCCGCTATGAAGGCTTCAATTGTAGAACGATTCAACCGTACGTTGAAGAACGACATGTGGAAACAATTTACACTTAACGGAACCTACAAATGGATCGACATATTACCGCGTCTTCTTATGGAGTACAACGCGAAAAAACATCGAACTATCGGTATGCGACCTATCGATGTTACCCCAGCAATCGCCGAGAAGCTCTTAACCACGGTGTACAGCAATGTCAAGATCACAAGGCCAGCACGATTCAAAGTGTGTGATCCGGTACGTGTGAGCAAATTTATAAAACAGTATCTGATAAAGGATATACGCCAAATTGGACGATCGAAGTATTTAAAATCAGTAAAATACAAACGACCTATCCTGTGACGTATCTGCTTGAGGATTAACGCGAACAATCTGTTGCTGGAGGATTCTACGAATACGAACTGCATCGCGTTGCACATCCAGACGTTTATCTCGTGGAAAAAGTATCACGCAAGAAAGGTGACAAGGTGTATGTGAAGTGGCTAGGATTAGACAAGTCATACAACTCTTGGATAGATAAAACTAATGTCTTGTAAACACACTATATACAAAATTTATATACAACATATATACATAATTATTATTACACATATTAAATGACAATATACATATAATCTATATTATACACGGTTTTCTTGTGGTATTTTGTAATGTCCCCATGGTAACGTTTCGGTAGAATCGGGTACCATATACCGTTTGTCGTCTTACGGACTTAGAGCAAGTTTCGATTCGGACACAGTGTATACTTCGTGTAACTTTGATCGTATACACGACTGTCGACAAATCTTTTCGATTTTATCATTCAAACATTGTTTGTAATCGTCAAACGTTAATGTTCTCGCTACGACGCTACTCTTTATACCTTTGGCCTTTTTTGTGTCTTTCTTTCCATCTACCTTTAATGCATACATTTTTGCTCTAAGTCCGACGAATTCAGTCATTATCATTCCATTATTTTCATCCTTCATCAATCCTGGAATCTTTTTGTTGACGCGTGGCATACCGTACACGTTATCAGTCGGATAATCACTTGTGTCGAATCGAACGATGTCACGTTTTATGATATCATACACGTTCTCGCATTCGATGAAATAAATGAAACTGTCTGTGTCGGTGTACATAATTTTACATTTTTCTTGATACAGAGGTACCATGTAATTGTGGTGAAATTCATACAAACACGTCTTGGATATATCTAATCTACACATTTTTACGTAGATCGGTTTGTTGAATTTCACTTCAAGTTTACGCAATTCAATCGCAATAAAATGTTCAGAAAAGACGCTTCGACTATAAAAATTTGGTCGAGAGATCAGTACTTCCGCACCGTATCTTCCATCCCACTTTGTTACAAGTTTTACGTCTACATGACTTCGCACATTTTCCATAGTTTTACCAAAGACTGCGTTATTCATCAGTTTGTACAAATTTTTCTCAAAGTCGTTGGTAGGGAGCGTTCGAAATTGTGTGTTTAATTCGATGTAACTGCGGAGCCACAGAGATTGCGCAAATTGTAATATGCGGTTGATCTTTGTAATACAAAGACCGTGTCGCACACATTGTTGCAGAGCGCGATAATGAATAATATAACGCGATTTATCGTGTAGTGTTGCAAGCAGCTTCTTCTGTCGCTTGCCAGGCAGCTTATCGCGCGTCGGGCAGAACGGTAGGTCAGCGTGCGCGTCATGCAGTTTGCGAGGATACTCGAGATCAACTTCAAAGATGTAACCAATGTCTGAGGTTGCTGTCACAGACATCACGTCGACACTCCAGATGTTGTCTACCCATTGGAATGCGGCATACGGTAATGGCTGACAGATTGCCCAGCCGTACAAGTTATTTATATCAAAGTACATGAGATACGACGTTGGTTTTGATGAATCGTATGTCTGCATGTACTTGTTATTTGCGTGCGCATATCTTGTGCTGCACTGGCTAAGATCACCACGTATACTGTGTTTGATAAACATAACCATATCAACATCTGTGAGCAAGTCAAACGTTATACCTGTGTGTTTCAGCATAGCGTCCCACGTATAACCGGGTAGAGTATAATAATGCGCGGGATCTAATCCGTAACTTCGAATACAACTTTCTCGAAAATTCTCAAATATATCAGCTAATAATAATACATCAATCTTCAAATATAAATCGCTGTATTCAGTTAACGTACTAATAGAAAATCGCTGCCAGATGTTTACAAAGTGTGCATATTCACTCTCGGATATCGTTTCACCAGTCAGAGAACTGTAAAATGACTTGCGCGGTGGTAAACGCTGCTCTTGCAACTTGTCGACACAGTCTATGTATTCGTATGGAAAGACCCATTTACGCGTTAATAATTCAAAGTTTTCGACGGATAAATTTCTGAATTCTGATTGTACAATTTTCAACTTGTCTTTATGAAGAAACGATGCTAGTTTATCGAGACTAGCGCTGAGAAATTTGTACGAATCAATGAATCGCAACTCTATATTGTGACTTTTTTGAGTGTTTTTTCCCGGTTGCGCCACGTTCTTGGAAAAGGATATATATCTCTCCTTGTTACTAGGGAGAACAGTGACATTTCCTTTGAATGCAGTCGCAACCTCTTTAATAATAAAGTGCGCATCGTAACCGGATAAATTGTGAAAAATTATTGGGATACAGTGTGAATCTTTATAAGTTGCAGTTGGAGTGTGCGGGACCTCTGTATCGACCGGTTGTATGACAATGATCGCGAACTTTTATCATCTGTTGCGAATGGTTTCTCGCACACGTGACAGTGACTCGCGTTACGATAAACTGATTTTTGTTCTTCTGTTAACATCTCCATGGGCACATTGATAGATAAAATTGTTTTTACTCGATTAGCCAATTCTTTGAGTTCATCGACGAACCATGCGATGCAATCTTCGCCGCGACGATACCGATAAGAAGAGAAAGAGTCGTTGTATGAGCAGCAAACATAATATTCTATGCTAAACGCCGTGTGATGTTGATACGCATAAGATGGTTGCTGCGTTTTTCCATCAGTTTTGTGTAATACGCTCTCAAGATCAGTGTATACTACGAATGAGAGGCGTTCCTTTCTACTGTGGTTGTTAAAACTGAGCCATTTGTTATCCTCCGCTGGTAACCGGATCGCGCAATTGTTTAATTTTCCGCAATCTATGTTGTGAACATTCAATTTGTCCAGAGAATGGAAATAATGTAAACATCTGCAAATATATATTATTTTTTCATATTGTCACAAATTCTATATATATAACGCAAAAGCATTTCACACATCTTATATACATATATAACGCAAAAGCATACCTGTCACAAATTCATTTCTTTCCATTGTGTTTGCATACTTGTGCGCTCACGAGTCGAGACAGATTCTTTATACACGCAAAGTGTCCACGATCAACGTCTCGTGAATCCGAAACATAGAGCAAGTTTACGTGTTTCTCTTTCTTTTGCTCTGTAAGTCGTATTGGAAGGATGACAAGTTTGTTCTTCTTCTTCTTATTTCTCTTCAATTCCATGTTGTACACATTGACGGAGATGTCGTTGAGCCGTTCAAATTTTGATATTTGGTGTATACTCATTGGAAACTCAATGTCCTGTAGATTTAGCACTGTTGTATAGTGGGGATACGATGATGTGCGATGTTCATTTTCTTCGGTTGGATAAAGAGCGGCGACCACCGACCATGTAAAGCATGCATTATTTTTAGATAATACGTTAATTACCGCTCTCTTATACTTCACTTCTGATGGCAAAGTTATACGACATCCTGCGCGCAATGGATTATACTTGTTCACGTTTACAGTTAAATTCTGTATACGTGACAAGGCCCACCCACTATCGAGGTTCTTAGAATTCATCTAAAGACGCTAACGTGGGTTCGATGATGTATCGTACCACTCGTCTAAATTAGTTGTACAAAAAATTTCCGAATTTCTGGTAGTTATACTTTTATTGGCCCGTTTATTTCCCGATACAAATTCGCCATTGAACGTTGTATTGATTTTCAGATTATTGTGTTTCTCAATGGCATTTTGCACTTTTTCCAACACCGTGCTTCTCGCGTGTTCGAGAAAATGGCGTGGTTCAACGTGATGTTCGTTGATGATACCCGTCATTAGTCTACTCTCAAAAGCGGTGTCTATCTCTCGCCATGTAAGTCCATGTCCGGTGCCACTATATGCAAACTCGACGAAGTGAATTTTTTAATCCTTTGAGTCGGACAATTCTATTGACCAGCGATTGTCTGACTTCTACAGACAGTCGCGGACGTTTGTTCCGACTATGTTCTTCCAATAATTCGAGACATTCTTTACAACGCTGCCCCCACGCGACAAACTCTTCTCGCGAGTTCAAACAAGTCGACTGTTCCAATACATTGCGCTCTATGTGCGCGATTGTTTCCATTTTTTCACTCTTATAACACTTTGGTTTCGAGACACACAGCAATTGATTGCTCCAACCGTTTTCTGATGAAATACTAATTATATGCATCGGGTTTCGCCTTTTTATAGTGCATTTTTGCTGATGCTGCATATTTGTTGAAATTGTAGCTTTACATACTAAACTATACACACATCTTTGTTTAATAGAAAATGACATCTGATACACGAAAGAAAGTGCCACGTTTGCAAACTTTGAATATGTGATAAAATCGATGACATCTGATATCCGACAGAAGTGCAGTGTTGCAGAATTTATGAGTCATATGTAAAAATTGTGTAATTGTTATTTTCTACGACGCAGTTAGCAATTTGTGCTGACACCAGCATTTATTTGTTTACTTTAATATATAATAGGATTATGTTACGTTACTTCGTGATCAAGTTGATGAAATCTGATATCCGATAAAAAATGCATATTTTGCAGAATTTATGAGTCATTTCTCCATCATTTTTTCTAATACGCAATTAGCAAGTTTTTGCTGTTATTAGCAGTTTTTTAGTTGCAACACTACATAGTTGCTGTAATTTATTCTGTGGAAATATATTGTAACGGTTTGACTTTTTTGGTCGACACTTACTCCGTTCTCGTTTTAATTAAATTTATTATTCAGCTGCGGAATAGCTTGTCGGGATCACGGTAAAGTCAAATAGAGTAAACTCGGTTAGGTTTCAAACAAAACAAAAAAAAAAAGAATTTATTAAAAGAAAAGTAAGAAAGTATTTTCACAGTAAATTCCACAATATTACTTCTTGTAAAAATGAGTTTTAGAAAAACTCATGATTTACGCAACGAAAAGAAAAGTGAGTAGCAACGATACTTTGTACAACAAAAGTGAGTTTCAGAAAAGTGAGTTTTGGATAATATTTACACAACGGATAAGTCGCTTTCTTACGTAAATGGATCTTTGCTGGTCGGCCGGCCCTTTTCGCTGGGCGCAGCTCAGCGCAGGTGTTTGCTTGTTCTCCTGGAACGGATCTAGCGGAAAACCGGTTTACCCGGCGGAGAATACGAGATTCCCCTAGAGTGGATCTATCGGAAAGCCGGTTTGCCCGGCAGAGAATACGAGATTCCCCTGGAGCGGAGCGGAAGGAAGGCCGGTTTACCCGGCGAAGAATACAAGATTCCCCGGAAGAGAATGCCGGTTTGCCCGGCGGAGAATACGAGATTCCCCTGGAGCGGAGCGGAACGGATGCCGGTTTACCCGGCGGAGAATCTACGATTCCCCGGAGCGGAGCGGAGAGGATGCCGGTTTACTCGGCGGAGAGAATAAGAGACTTATTCTCCCGAAGAGGATCGAATCTCAGAGTCGCCGTCGGTTTGCCCGACCGAGATGGAACTTCCCTAGGTGCTTCTTTCTAGATTCGGAGATCAGGCGGATCTGATCTCCTCGCTTTTGGGCCCGGCTTTTATACTCGCAGTTTTCCGCGGGCGGAGTTGACAAAATGCGCGGAAAACAATTATTTGTTTGTTACGCTGGTCGTTTCGTGGCGCGGCGGGGCGCGCGGTGCGGGCGCGGTATCAGCTGGCGTTTGTGGGCGCAGAAAGCGCGCGGTGCGGGCGGTACGCCGTCAGCGTGTATCTAATACACGCTGCAGTTTTATAACGTTTATTTGGCACTATGCGCCGTTATTTGGGCCGGGACGGATGGTCGGTCCCGGCCGTACCGATTTGCATCGTTACAATATAATGCATGTAAATCATATATGTCATAAATAAAACTTCAAACAAGTGAATATTACGTCTATGTTATTTCTTGCTAATACAATTGCAATTACTTCGTGCTAAAATAAAAAAATGCAATTCTTGCTAAAAATTGCAACTTTACGCGTCCCTGCGTATAATGTTACATACCGCGGCACATATCGAAAGACATATGTGCACCAATACATAGTTGCTGTTTGTTTATATATATAACAACATATATTTCTTGGAGTCGCCATAGTGTTGCGCAACATTAAAAAAAATGCTACTTTGCGCTAAAAGTAAAACTGCAACTGTGCACGTTCTCGCTAAAAAACGTGCAACTCTGCAACTTTACGCGCACTGCGTATACTGGCACGTGCCGAAAAAAAAATATGTGCAATAGTTTTGTCATGTTATATAAAAAACATATATGTCTTGGAGTCGCCATATTGTTAAGTAACATTAAAAATATCATGCATATTACCGCCTTAACAAGTACATACCTTAGAATCGCCATATTGTCAAGCCGCCATATTGCCGCCGCCATTTTGTCAAACCGCGTATGACGTCGCTTCTGGTGCGCGTGTGAAGTCGCCATAAAAAGGGTCCTCCGCGTTACGCCGCGTGACGTCATAGTGGTGTTACCTCGCGTGAGGTCGAGGATGCTGCGTGGGAGGGACGCCGAGGAGAATTATTACTATCTTACAAAACTTATTAAGTTTTTAAATAAATTCATTTATTTCTTATTCTGCATTTATTACACTTCCACTCACTCGCGATATCTTAAGTCCTGACGAGCGATGCTCTGATGGGCAGAGCCTCCGGCCGCGACACTATTCCAGACGATTCTGCTGTTTCCGCCCGGACACCGGCTTATATCCTCGAGTCAATCACTCTGTGATTGGCCGAGGAAAACCAGGCGACATCCGGCCCTCGAAAAGTGCAATGCAAACCATTGCATCTTTTCGGCTGCACGTGCGATCTTTGACCGGTGCGTCCTTGTGCACGCGGTCGCATATCGCCCCGCGACTGCTGACTGGACACCCGCGCCGGATTCCAGTCCCCCGTTTAAAGTAACATTAAACCCAGTAACCAAACCCCGAACTTAACCGATACCGCTTATTACACAACACTTAATATACAACTTAATACATAACTAACACATAACTTATAACATATTATATAACATATTCCCCTTCCCCTGTTGGAAAAGAAAAACTAAAAGGGGAGGTTTTTCTTACACTTACTACACACTGACTTTTAAAGAAGTGTGGTTGCCACCCTCTCAATGTGGGGTCTTCGATCTTCGCACTTGTGTTTTATCTATGAAGGTCGTAGTTTACTTATATCATCGACAAAATGTACCCGTCGCTAACACTGCTGTTGTTGCGCGGTTGTTCTTTTACTTTTAACTACGATATATATTACAATGGCTATTATTAACAGTACTGTTACCGCACTTATGCTTGTGGGATACACAAAATATGGTTGTTTATAAAATTCTTGATCGAAATCGTTACTAGTTTCCTGTATCTGATTACTTATCGTCTGCAACTGTGTTTTGGTGTGTGTCAAATTTTGTAACTTTACTTCGTCAAACGCGTGTACGTTTTGTGGTACGGTTCCGTTTGTTTGTGTAAGTGTAATATTAAATCGTGGTAAGTACGTATTAATTTGCGCATGTTCTATTACTGTTTTAGTGTTGACAAAAATATCTTTGGTTGAAAACCCACACTGATTTGTCAGTATTACTTCTCCAACTCCCGTTAAGGTCTCCGTTCTATCGGGTTCCTTCTCGCACCTGAAGGTTACAAACTGCTCGCCTAGCGTAGAATACAGCCATCTACGTTCCTGTTGCGATTGAATCCAAATAGTGTGGTTGGACGTCTCATACGTCGTCTTACAATTTGAATAGTTGTTTAGTTCGTGTACGTATGCCTGTATCTCGCATGGCGAATTTGTTTGTACCTTATAAAGTGTTACTACGCTACCGCAGATGTAATGACCTTGATCATTTTTACACTTTTCTAACTGACCCTGTGACACTAACTGACAGTAACACATACGTCTGTCGGTTGCTGTCTATTGCGATAAGGGCATGTCGAACCCGTGCTACTGCAAACACGTTACCGTGCACGTGTACCGGCAAGGGTATCACATTACAGATCTCGTGCACCACGGCATGCACCAACGGTACGTTTATTACTATTAAGACATCCGACCCCTTGCAGTACACAGCAACCGTTACAACTTCCTTTATTTTTATCCAATTTTCCGCCGTAATTTGGAATGGAAAGCGTAAATCACCTTGTAAATGGCCGCTTGTGTCGCGTAAACTTTGTATTATTTGTTCAATCGGAATGAATTCTAGTTGTGTAAGTTTGTCATCTGTTTTTGTTATAAGGTTTATTACTTCTTTTACGTCTAATTCTAATTGTTGTAACATATTTGTGACGGATAACAGATGTTCGTTTAAAAGATTTCCCTGGTTTTGTTTATTTACCGACGTCATTATTTGCGACACGGAGTTTGCTAGCGTTTCTTCGTTACTTTGGATTATGCTTTCCACCCCGTCCAGATGTGCTATTGTTGCATTTAACACTTTTAAATGATTTTTTATTGCATGTTGTTCGGCTGTTTGTCTACTTTCTATTAAGTTGATGTGATCAGTGATTACTTTCTCGTCATTCGCGTCCATCGTACCGAAGAGTTGCTTGGCTATCGAGCCGACTCCATTGACTAGTCCTCGACGCTTTCGTAACGAAAGTCCTACTATTATTCTAATTCGTTGGAAAATTTGAGTTACCACTTGTTCTCTACTTTGTAGTTCGGAATAAACGTTTCCACAGCTTACTTTGTTACTGTCACGGATCTCTACACTTGCGCACATTTTCCCTGTGACCTGTATTATTCTACGTGCCTGTTCTAATCTTTTTTCTAACGCAGACGTTTCTAATTTAATTACTAATTTCCATTTTTCGTCAGTCCTTAACAGTGTTTCTTGTTTTTCGAAATATAGTCCGGGATTGTGTTGAAACCGCGTTATTGTATACCCGGACGACTCAATCTCGCTGTTTACTGTTTGAGCGGAGATCGATGTGCAGATCGCGAACACAATTCTGTAAGGAAAAAATACCGTGATGTTTTAGACGTTTGGTTTTGCTACGTTAGTTGGACTCAAGGTACCGTTTTTTTTCTGCGTGTGTTGTCTGTCTTATCTCTAGTCTCTGTTCCCTGTATCACTTTTCTGCTTACGTTAGGGTTTCTGTTGTTCTTGGTCGCTTGTAGAAATGAGTCTCGTCAGTAGCACTCTGTCTTTAGAACAGTTAATTGTGTTGTGTTTGACCAAAGTAAAAAAAAATTTTTATATTCTTGTCATGGCTAACCCAGTAGTTAACGCCCCCCTTTGTGTTGCTTGTGGTGTTGAGACCTCGTGGCCTCGTGTTTGCGACTGGTGCTGCGAGTACGAACCCATCGTGGCCCTGGTGTCCAGCGAGTTTTGCTTTACTTGCTGGGCGGCTGCCGCCAGGGTCATTTACATCTTGTCGCGGCACCCTCACCACGGGGACCACGTCCCGCCGATAAACGACGGGCCCGGCTTGAGCCACTACCGGCCCGTTGACGGTCCGGGGTGCTCCTTTTGCGAGCTCAACGAGCGACCAATGGTGTGTGCCGGATATGTGGGTCGGCAGTTCGTTGACGACGTCCTGTCCTCATCTGAGGAGTGCGGTTTGTGTCGTTCGGTCGTCGTTGACTGGATCGCCGTGTTGGCGGACGACCCTCACCGGTCTACGGACGAGACCCCCCAGAGGCGTCCCGCGTAGGTGAACCCCTACGAGGCCGACCGGTAAGTCCTTAGTTTTCTATATAGTGTTTTAACCTATTTGCATGCACTTTTACTGCGCGTCTTCCCTTTTTTACGACGTACGTCACGTCGGAGATTTTTTCGACCACTACATACGGTCCGATCCATAACGCTTCGAGCTTTTTTGATCTTCCCCTTCTTAACGTTTCATCAAACAGGAGAACCTTGTCTCCTACTCTGAAGTTCACCGCTTTTATTTGTTTGTCGTATTGTTTTTTCGCTTTTATCTCTTCGTGTTTTAAATTTTCTCTGGCTATTTTGTTTGCAGCACGTATTCTTTCTTTTAATTCGTGAGCGTAGTCTTCCATATTATAAGTTTTTTCGGGTGGTTTTGCCAACGTTGTCGGGAGTTCGGCTTGTCTTCCGTAAACTAGTTCGAACAGTGTGAATCCCGTCGCGGTATGTGGTGTAGTGTTATACGCGAACATGGCGTAGGGTATCCACTCGTCCCAGTCAGTCTGTTCGTCACTGACAAAATGTCGAATATATTCGATTAACGTTTGATGCGATCTCTCAAGAGCTCCGTTGCTCTGTGGATGATACGCGGTTGTTTGCACCTTGTTGATTTTTAATAACTTGCACGTATTTTTAAATACATCGCCTACGAAGTTCGTTCCCTAATCAGTGAGAATCACTTCCGAGATTCCGTATTCGCAAATTACTTTTATCGCGAATTCCTTTGCTACGGTGTTTGCCTCTTGATTTGCTATCGGGATAGCCTTGCTAAATTTTGTTAAATTATCCTGAAATGTTAATAAATATTTATTTCCGTTGTTTGAAATCGGTAACGGTCCCACTATATCCAGCGCGCATTTTTCGAACGGTTTACGTGGCGTGTCTGTTATTACTAGCGGCATTTTAACTTTACGTGTTAATTTATTTCTTTGGCAAAATGTACATTTTTTTATATAATTCTTCACGTCTTTAGTTAAGTTTGGCCAGTTGTAAAGTAACTTGATTCGTTTCACTGTCCGTTCAATGCCCTGATGACCACCGATCGGTGTGTCATGGTACTCATACAATATTGTCCGTTTCTCTTCTTCTGTGTATTCTCTTTCTTTCTTGTCTGTGAGTTCTTCTGCTTCATTCTTGATTGCAGTTCTTTCTCTCTCATTTGCACTTGCGTTCGTGTCTTCTTTTGTCTCACTCTCGCTTGCGCTTGCGTTATCTTCCGTTTCGCTTCCGCTCGAGTGCTCTTCCGTCTCGCTTGCGTTTGCGCTCTTCTTTGTTGCGCTCGCGTTCGCGCCTGTCTTTATCGTTCTTGTTTTTTCTCTTGCTCTTCTTCTAACCGTGTGTAATGCGTTTACGTGCTCTGTTTCGTCTACCGGGTGTCGGCTTAACGCATCGGCGTTTGCGTTTGCTTTCCCTTTCTTGTGTACGATTTCGTAGTCGTACTCTTCTAGCTTTA
>NW_018021765.1:21547-22951 GCF_002006095.1 Pseudomyrmex gracilis
TTTAAACTTTTTTCTTCTTCTGGATTTAAGTGTTGCATGCGTAATGAGGCTTTCACTATTTCTTGTCGCTCTATTTCTGATTTTTCTATCTCTATCTTGGCGACTTGTGCCTCCGCTTCTTGCGTATCTAACTGCAATTTCTCCAATGTTACACGCGGCATGCGCATCTTCACTTCTTTTTCCGTGGTGTTTACCACACTCACGGGGCATACATTGTTCTCGGGTTGCACTAAGCAACTCCCGATAAAGATTCCCGGCTGTTCTTCTTTCGCTTGCACGATACCTACGTGATTCACATTTGTAAATGCCCGTATGATTGTCTCGCACCGCGGTGGTAACGGTATCTCGTGATACGGATACAAGACCATTGAATCCTTCCCGATTATTATTTCTCCTTTTTTATGACACGGTACCGCGTGATATTTTTTAAGAAAATCATTTCCTAGGATTCCCTGATAATTGATCGGGAAATCGTTTCGCACTACGTAAATCGGATGTGTTAATTTGTTATTTTTTAACTGAACCGTAGCATTAAATTTTCCTATTACGCGCGCGGTGTGCCCCGTTACTCCGGTCAATTTCATTTTTAATTTTTCAACCAGGATTTTCCCTTTTAAATATTTTACTTTTATTAGTGATATAGTCGCACCCGTATCATATAACAATTCGGCTGTGCTCCTTTTCGTTTCAACAATTGGTACGCTCACTAGATCTAGACTTGCATGGTTCGTGTCTACCGCTGTCACATGAAGCTCTGCTGCTTCTATTGCCTTATTTTTTCTTCTGCGGTCGCATTCTTCATCACTACTTGAAGAATCACGATCTTCGCACGTATTCACTTTGCTTTTATCGTGCTTAACAAATTTTTTCTCCTTTTCTCTCGGCTTCTTTTCGCTTTTATTTTTTCCGTTGAGCAACCAGCACTCATCTCTCTTGTGCCCCGCCTTTTTGCAGTATTGCAATATTTTTCCGTAGCATTTATCCGTTGCCCTTCGGGTTTCGGTAAACTGTTTCGGCTTGAGCGACACTCTCGCCCGTAATGTCCTGTTTTCCCACATTTGTAACAGTTACTGTTTCTGTTAGCATTTCGTGGTTGCGGCGGTACTCTATTTTTGTTCGTTCCCGCTGCCTTTTCTTCCGCGCCTGCTCCCGCTATTGCTTCTTGGAGCGTACTGTAATTGCGTGACCTTATTATTAATTTAAGGTCATCTTTTAGCCCGATTTGGAAATGATGCAAGGCTTGTTCCTTGATCGTTTCCAAGATAATTTTCTTTTGTTCATTGGTCCGCGCTTTTCCTTGAGTGGGAGTCTTTTGCCCACGTTGCGATTGCCCACAGTGACTATTGCCCACGTTGCGATTGCCCACGTTGCGATTGCCCACGTTGCGATTGCCCACGTTGCGAT
>NW_018021765.1:27561-31471 GCF_002006095.1 Pseudomyrmex gracilis
TCGTAAAGCTCCATGGCAAGTTGGTTTACGCGTTGTCCAAACGTTAACGCGTTTTCCCCCGTTTTCTGCTTTAGAGAACTGAACTCAATTTGTAGCTCTGTCGTACCCTTTTTAGCTGAGTATGTTGTTTCCAACTTATTTTTTAGTTGTTCGAAACTGTGAATGTCTCGCGTTTCAAAATCCAGCAAAGCCTGTCCTTTTAGTTTGGTGCACAGTATTGCTTCTAATAGCGTTCTTTCGTCTACCGGATTAATATTTTTCATCGTGTAGGTACACGCACTTAAAAATTCGCGTAACTGCGTCTGCGTCTTGCCGTCAAATACGGGTATCATCGCCCGCGCCTCTTTCAACAACATGTAGTCACTCATGTGCGCCGTTTGATTTCTCACGTCCGCCGCCGTCCGTCCGTATGTTACGTCCAGCGCGCTATCGCGTTCTCTCGTTACATCGTCGGCCCTTGTGCGACGTCTAAGCGGTTCGTCGTCCTCGTACACTTGTGAGGTACGGCGTCGCACTACCTGCCGCTTCAGACCCCGCACTTCAGTTTGCAGTTCTCGGAAAACCTGCATCAACTCGCGCATAAACAAAGTATTTGAGGAGTCATCGGGGTTTCTATTTACCTTCGTGACCTCGCCTGCGGGTCTGTTCAAGCCCGCTGCCCCTTGGAGGGGTTGTCTACCCCTTAACTCACTACGCATTCGGTCTATCTCTCTGTCTACGTCAGCTTGTGTCTGATGTACTCTATCCAGTCGTTCGTCCAACGAGTCGTTTGGTGCGTGAGCCATTTCCGTATATATGTCCTTCGGATCGAATACACTACTGTCGTATGAGGTTAACGAAAAGTCTCCACGTTCGGACACGTCACTCGGAGTCCGACTAACGTAAGGCCTCCGTCTTCTAGATTCAGAGTTTACTTGAGGGAGTAAACTCTCGTCTACATCGAATGTAAACTCGCGATCTACCGTAATATTCTCTTGTACTTCGTTCTCAGTCGTGCTACCGCTTCCGCTATTGAATTCAAGAGCCAAATTTCGTCGAACTCGACCGGACCTCTCGATACTGCGAGGTTCTTTACTCTGACACGGATCGCTTTGTGTTTCTCTAAATTTTAAATGTTGTAACGCGTGTTTTGCCGGTTCTGAATGTAGCCACGATTTATTTCGCGTCTCGCCCGGTACGTTAAAACTAGGCAATTTCAACCGAAATTCGCTACTGTTTATTGGTGTTAACTCGTCCGCTACTTCCCGGTGTTCGCACATAAAAAAAAAAGAATTTCCTAACTTACATTAGTAGCCGCATCTCGCCTTACGCTCGTGTTCGTATCGGTGTTGCTGACCGCCTCGCCGCCGTTGACGCGCTGCTCCCTCGCCGCGCTGCTTCACCCGGCTGCTCGTTCTCCGTCGGTCGTTCGCTCCTCGTCGGCCGCTCGCTCTTCGTCGGCCGCTTGCTCTCCGTTGATCGCTCGTTCTCCGTCGCTCGTTCGCTCCTCGTCGGCCGCTCGCTCTTCGTCGGCCGCTCGCTCTCCGTTGATCGCTCGTTCTCCGTCGGCCGCTCGCTCTTGCTCGCTTGCCGCTCGGTTCGTTTCTTGCTGGCTGTGTTCAGCCAAATTCAACGTTCCGGATCCTTCCAAGATCCTTGAGACCAATCCTTCTGCTTCTCCGCGACTCCTGTCGCTTTTCTAATTATTTTCTACAGGCACTTGGTTTGTGCGCTGTCGTTTTCTTCAGCCGCTCGGGCTTATCGCTGAGTCGGAGTTATCTTGCTCTCNAAATAACAAAATGCATAATATTAAAAAATGTAAAATAGTGTTTATATAAAAGATATTTTTTTTTTTTACGTACATACATTAATATATTTGAAATTTACAAACCTATATTTAAAAATAATAAATTTTTCAGTATAAAAATCAAATAACAATCCTACATATTTACATAATTGTTATGATATTTACTTTTATTATGTTCGTCTTCTTCTACGTCATCTATTTTTGTTGTTTCTTTTTGTAAATTATTTGTACAAGTGTCTTCAATTGTAGACAAGTTTGTGAGTATTTCTTCTTCAGGTACTTCATTTTTGTGTTGTAAAAAACGTGAGCAGATTAAAAATTGATCACAGTTTATATCTTCAATGTTTATAAGATTTGTGGAGTTCTTGTCTTCTGTAACATTTTTGCCTGGTATCACATATTCTGAAGTTTTTCTAATATATATCATTTTAAGCGGTTTTGTACTGGAGTTGGATGATCACATCCTCCACCCATCATTCTTAAATATGAAAATAAATTTTCTAGAATTTTTAAGAAGTGGTAAGGCAGTTGGAGTCAAAAGCACAGTTGTTGTTGTGTATAATTGTAATAATGAAGTTCTTTATTTAATAGTTTGCAAAAATATGACGTTTCGACCATAGTTTTTGGTCTTTATCAAATTCGTTCTACAAAAATTGATGACAAGATATTAACAAAAATAATATATAAAAAAACTATTAACAAAAATTATGAAAAAGTGAATACGCATTGTAAAGATAATTTTTTGACTTACAGAAATGTGCTGTTCGTAAAAACGTCGATCAAGATACAAATTCGAGCTGTTACATGGTAGTGATCGCAGACAAGAGTTGTTACTTAACTGAATAAATTTTGAAATTACATAAATGTGCACAGTGAAATCAACGTTGTAGACATGCGCAAAGGAGAATTTAATCTGTATTGACAACAAATGGTAAATAAGATTTGTCGAGGTTTTCCGTGTCGCTGTGTAGATTAAGGCCATATGTTTGTCTTTTAATATGTAGAGTTTCNGAAATTAGACGCTTATAATAATGTTTTTCGCAATCTAGAATCTCGACTCTATCCCAAGAGAAATCGTGGGAATAATTAATTCTGTGATCAGTAATAACAGAAGTTTGCGTGGTGTTACGTTTAATATGATTTTTGTGTTCGTTGATTCTAGACTGTAAAACTCTACCAGTCTGGCCTACGTAGGATGCCTCACAATCATTACAATTAATTTTATAAACTACGAATGGACAAGACAAAGAAGGTATAGGATCTTTTTGTACTTTGATAAATCTGGACAATTTGTTTAAACTGTAAAAAGAGTAGTGTGCATCAGTCTCTTTGTTAAAAGTTGACAAGATTTTTTCAGAGAAGTTATGTGTGTAAGGCATCACAAACCAACGAGAAGGTTTATCGTCAAGGTTATTGTTAATAAAAAATGTTTTTAAGTCATTGTTCTCTAAAAAATTAAATTTAAGTCTTTTTTTAAAAATATTATAAATGAAGTCAATAGGGTAATTATTGTCGTTCAGAATGTTAATAATATAGTCAAAGTTTTTCTTATGAAAGTCAGGGTGTGATAAAAAAAATTAAATTTTCTAGATTATCTTGATTCAATCTGTTAGTTAATAAATATTCCACTTGAAATGTTTCAGAAGAATACTTGTCTTGAATATATAAAAACGTTTCGGATAACGACTTGTTACATATTAAAATTCCTTTTTGAAATGGTAAGAACCTCTTTCCAATTCGCAGTTCTTTAATGAACAGATTCATATCATTAAGAATTTTATTTTGTTCTTCTAAATTGATACCGTATCCATGTATGCCACTATGAGATGTCCATATTTATACTTACTGTTAACCTTTACGCTGCCGGGATTTGAAGAGCATTATGTTCCTTAGAAAATTCCCAAATTTTGTGGTTGTATCTTTTATATAACTTCTATAAAGTTGCGATCATAGGTAGGATCTATATATAGACCCTCCGGCAGCGTATTGGACCGGAGAAAAGTAGAAAATTTTATTTTGTTTAAAAATCCGTTTTTTTAGGTTTTTGAGGTCACTAAAAACGATAGTAAAGTTAGTTTTTGAGTACAGTAAATTTTTAGGGCTGTATGACTCTCCTTCAGCGTT
>NW_018021765.1:36126-39703 GCF_002006095.1 Pseudomyrmex gracilis
TGTTACCTCGCGTGAGGTCGAGGATGCTGCGTGGGAGGGACGCCGAGGAGAATTATTACTATCTTACAAAACTTATTAAGTTTTTAAATAAATTCATTTATTTCTTATTCTGCATTTATTACACTTCCACTCACTCGCGATATCTTAAGTCCTGACGAGCGATGCTCTGATGGGCAGAGCCTCCGGCCGCGACACTATTCCAGACGATTCTGCTGTTTCCGCCCGGACACCGGCTTATATCCTCGAGTCAATCACTCTGTGATTGGCCGAGGAAAACCAGGCGACATCCGGCCCTCGAAAAGTGCAATGCAAACCATTGCATCTTTTCGGCTGCACGTGCGATCTTTGACCGGTGCGTCCTTGTGCACGCGGTCGCATATCGCCCCGCGACTGCTGACTGGACACCCGCGCCGGATTCCAGTCCCCCGTTTAAAGTAACATTAAACCCAGTAACCAAACCCCGAACTTAACCGATACCGCTTATTACACAACACTTAATATACAACTTAATACATAACTAACACATAACTTATAACATAATATATAACAGTGGCGTCATACCCTTCTCCCGCGTGACGTCATTACCCCTTTCTCTGTGACGTCATGCCCCGCGCCCTCTCTCCTGCGTGATGATGTTATTACCCCCTTTGCGCGTGACGTCATTACTCCTCCCATGTGACGTCACGCCCCGCGCCTCTCCCCTCCCCTGTGTAACGTCACCCCTCCCTCTGTGACGTCATACTCCGCACCTTCCCGTAAAACCGCGAATTAGAACTCTCATATGTACACTACTTATTTACAATTTACAAAATTGTTGTTTTGTTTTAAACTACAAAGCTTTATAAAAGTTTTAGATTAAATTTTAGTTAATATTTTATGATTATTTTTATTTTAATCTTAATTGTTTTTTTAATTATGGTAGTAGTGTTTTATAAATATATATTAATTGTTTTGTTACTGATTGAGCTAGTAGTATTTAATATAACTTTAATTATAGATACAGTATTTTCATCTATGGATTTAGATTTTTATTTAATTTATTACTTAGTATTTAGGTTGTGTGAAAGAGTTTTAGTTATATCAATATTGGTTTTAATTGTTTGGTAGTATGGAACTGATATATATTATTTTATGAAGTTATCAAAATTTTATGATAAAATTAATTTTATTATTTGTTTTTTCAGTTCCATTAATGTTAAAATTTTCTATAGTTAGATTTTACCCGTTATTATGTTTTTTAAGAATTTTAATTATGTTACTATCTTGCAAGTTTGGTTTGGATAGAATTAGTTATTATGGATTTGATTATTTAATGCTAGATAAAAGATCTTATTCATTAGTAATAATGACTCTATGAATTTTGGAGTTAATATATCTGAGTTTAGAGACTGATAGTAACTTAGATTTCAAGATTGTTATTTTTTTATTAATGATTTTAGTGCTTTTAATATTTCTTATAAGAAATAATTTAATATTAATATTGTTACGCTCGCGGTGAGAACGACTCGTTTCCGTCACTAAACTCCGCGATTCGCGCAACCGTCCGCGGAAATGAGAGAACGCGGCTCTTTGATCAACACTTTATTATGGCTCTAAGTACAATAATAATTATAAAGAATGCGACCGGATTTACAATACGTCGTGACAGAATCCGCGACCGAGAATTCTCTTCTTTTACAACAACCGTCGTCGCCCGGCAACCGACAGTTGCACCGAGCGCGCGCCGTTCACACAGCTCCTGCGGCACACACACGGTGTCCGCCGCGTAACAATATAATGGTTGTTTCCATTTACTAAATAATCCTCGAGCCATTAGAATTTGACATGTTTTGTGTGGTCCATAAAGTTTCTGTTCTTTACGTTCTATATCAATTTTATTTGAGACATACAACTCATCAAATGTCAATACAGTTATTCTTTTCACTGTACTCAAATTTCGACTTTTTTCTCTCATAATCTTAAGAACGTCGGTTAATATACCTGGTGAAATGTTAAGCGTAGCACACCAGTTTTGAAGAGTTGACATACATGGTAGTGGTATTTTCTTAGCATCTCGGAGATATCGGTATGCTTTGGGACTTAATGCTCGTAAAGCAATGGCTGATGTGATGTCTTCAGCAGACCACTTAATTCGCGGATTTTCTTTTTTTGACATCAACAATTTTATTTGCCCAGTAAAGACTGTATTCAAAATAGATATAGCTATTGTATCTGCTTCCGTCTTTTTGTTTTTTTCTATTTTTTCAATAATTTCAATAATTAATTTCGCTTTTTGCTCCACGTTTTTTTGCTTTAATGATTCTACTTGGAGACGTAGTTGTTCATTTTGTTCTATCAATTTCTGCTGTTCTTTTATAATTTTATTTAAAGCTCTCAATAAATTGGTCTTTTCTTCTTCTACTTGTTTCAATCGATTCTTTAAGTTTTTTACTTCTACAGAACTTTGGCTACTAATTTCATCTCTTTGTATAAAATAATTATATTTTTAAATTATATTTATAAAAGTATATATTGATATTGTTTTTCAAAACGTGCTATTTGTAAAACATGCATAAAACAATGGTTATCAATGATAATAATACTTACAATAATTTTATGTTTTTGTTTTTTTCTGTTTCTTCTCTTGTATCCTTCTCTTTTGTTATCAAATTTTGTTTTTCTATAATCTGATTTTGTGCTCTCAATAAATTGTTTTCATCTGCTAATTCAGTAGAACTTTGGCTATTAATTTCATTTCTGTATAAAACAAATTTCTAGATTATATTTATAAATATGTATTTATTGATATTGTTTCTTAAAACATACTCTATGTAAAACATGTATACAATTATTTGTTTACCAATAATATAATAATACTCACAATAATTTTATCTTTTTGTTTTCTGTTTCTTCTCTTGTATCTTCTTTTTTTTTTCGTTTCTTTTCCAATTGTAACATTTCTGTTGGTATAGAATTTTTTTTAATCTGCACATTTGTCTTGTAGATATATTATTTTTACGTTCTTGTGTCCACTTCATTTCCAAACATTCTTGCTTAAAATGAATATTACATATTCTAGCTACAATATTATTATATAATATTTGTTAATATAATTAATAGCACTTAAGTATTGACATATCTAAATTGCTTTTAACTTACCAGATTCAATTTTTATATGCGTATCGTGTTCTCTTTTGCACGCTTCCAACCATTGTCGGCATAAATCTGCTTCTTTTGTAAAATGAAATAATCGGACTTTTTGATTATTACACACAAATTGTAATTGAGTCACTGCAATTCGTACAATTTTTTACGAAACACGCTGGCATGATTTCTCACAATACAGAATATGTTTCATACCATGGACACTCTATATATAGAGGTTAAGCATGTGGACCCAAATCTGATTGGTTGGCTACTGCGCATCCACGGAATGTTACACCTTATTTTATTACACCATGGTTGCCTGTCTCTCGTCGTTTCCACTCTCCGCTTTCTATCTCTCTTTCTCTTTCTCTCTTTCTCTTTCTCTCTCTGCTTTCTATCTCTCTTTCTCTTTCTCTTTCTTTCTCTCTCTCTCTCTCTCTCTCTCTCTCTC
>NW_018021765.1:43283-47302 GCF_002006095.1 Pseudomyrmex gracilis
AAATTTCAAAAGATAATAATTAAAAATCGCAGAATAAATATAATGTACACAAAGTCACTTACAAATTTCTTAGATAGAAAACGTCGCTCAATGTTGATCAAGGATATCCGCACTAGCCATCCCGACCAACACTTTACAAAGGTGAAATCGCGATTAAGAAACAACGTGTGTGTAATGATAGGATTCAAATTTACGAATAACATATCAATTTATAATGTTTTATCGACAAACGGTAAATAGGAATTATCTAAATTTTCCATGTCGCACTGCAAATTAAGTCCGCTGACTTGACTTTTTATATGTAGCATTTCTGATACCAACCTTTTGTTATATGATTTCTCAAAATCTAAAATTTCTACTTTATCCCACTCAAAATCATGTGAAAATTGATGTCTATGTTCAGTAATTACAGACTTCTGAGTGGAATTTCTATTGATGTGACTTTTATGTTTCTTAATTCTGGCCTGTAACATTCTGCCAGTTTGTCCTAATAATTATAAAGAATGCGACCGGATATACAATACGTCGTATACAATACGACAGAATCCGCGACCGAGAATTCTCTTCCTTAACAACAACCGTCGTCGCCCGGCAACCGACAGTCGCACCGAGCGCGCGCCGTTCACACAATACCCGCGGCATACACGCGGTGTCCGCCGCGTAACAATATATTTAAAATTAATAAATGAATATGATTGGTCGTTTAAGAGCCGTTCGCTGGATGTTATGCGGGAAATATGTCTATATATATATGTGCGTGTGTACACATATATAATCGAATTCACGTTTTTCACGTGAGTTTTTTGAATTGTAATTACAATTCTAATAATCATATAGGATGCTAAATTTTGTATCTCGTATATGAAGAACCCCGAATATCCCCCCGAGATTAAATTAAAATATTGCGAAAAAAACTCCTCAGCCAGGAGTCGAACCAGGAATCTCCGGCTTTCCGGGCCGTCGCCTTCCCTGTTAGACTACCGAGGCACGTGCAGTTTGTCTTGCAATACTATGTACATCTCTTGAAGATGTTTTTGATACTGTAATAACGCTTTGTGTGACAGCGTGAATTTAACAATTTAAAACTGAGATTCATCTCGGGCTATGAAGTCTTTAAAATTAATAAATGAATATGATTGGTCGTTTATATAAGAGTTTTTTTCGCAATATTTTAAATTAATTTAGGGGGATATTCGGGGTTCTTCATATACAAGATGCAAAATTTAGCATCCTATATGATTATTAGAATTGTAATTACAATTCAAAAAACTCACGTGAAAAACGTGAATCCGATTATATATGTGTATACACGCACATATATATATAGACATATGTCCCGCATAACATCCAGCGAACGGCTCTTAAACACGACCAATCATATTCATTTATTACTTTTAAAGACTTCAGAGCCCGAGATGAATCTCAGTTTTAAATAATTAATATATTAATTTTTTGAGTTGAGTTTTATTCTAACTTATTTTATAATTGTGTATTGGGGGTCTAATCCTGAGCGATTAAGAGCCTTATTTTATTTACTAGTTCATATATTATTAATTTCTTTACCTTTATTATATTATATGTATTTATTTATTAATGATAATATAATTCTTGTATTTTTTATGTATGAAGTATTAAGTTTTAAAAGTTTTTGGTTGATGGGACTATTATTTATTACAGGGGCCTTTTTAGTAAAACTTCCTATTTACATTTTTCATATTTGGTTACCAAAAGAAACTCATGTGGAAGCCCTCGTTTATGGTTCCATGATTTTGGCAGCTGTTCTTAAAGTTCTATTAAAGTTGGATGGGTATGGTCTTTATCGTATTTTGTGAAGTTTAAAGGTTAATATAGATTATTGTATATAGTATTTATTATGAAAGTAGGTATAATTGGAAGAGTTCTAGTAAGATTTTTAAGAATAATTCAAGTTGACATAAAGAGGTTAGTAGCTTACTCATCTGTAGTTCATATAAATATAATATTAGCAGGATTAATGACATTAATAATATTAGGATGATCAAGGGCCATTATGATTATAATTTCACATGGGATTTGTTCTTCAGGTTTATTTTATATGGTTAATATATATTATGAACGGTCAATAAGACGTTTATTAATTTTGAATAAGAGAATAGTAAATTATATACCAGTTATTTATCATTATATATGATGATTTTTATTATGTGTATCAAATTTTTTTTACCTTTTATCATTAAATTTTTTTGGGGAGATTACTTTATTAATAACAGTTTTAACTTGGTATTCCAATCTAATATTAGTTATAATTTTTTCTTGTTTTTTTCTGGGGCTTATTCTCTTTATTTATTTAGATATATTCATCATAGATATACTTATATATTATACTTATATATTGATGATAAGTGGTCCTACTATAAAAAATTAATAGTTGTTATTATACATTATTTGCCATTAGTATTAATTATTTTTAATCTTTTTATTTTTTATTATTTAAATAGTTTAATAAAAGTACTAATTTGTGGTGTTAGTGATGTTCAGGTTTAGAGCTTTAAATTATTTATTCAATTTTAATGTATACATTATTTATATTTTTAATTTCTTTATTTTTTTTATGTCAAGGATTGCACTTAAAACTTTAACTGCACTTCCAATACTTTAACAAAGTATTGAAATTAGCTTGGAATGATTAATTTATAGATTTAAATCATTTAATTTAATATATTATGTTTTATTAGATTGAATGTCTGTTCAATTATTAGTGTAGTATTATTAATTTCTTCAATGGTACTATTATATAGTACAGTTTATATAAAGTGTGACGATAATTTTGTTCGATTTTATATATTAGTGATTTTGTTTGTTTTATCAATAGTTGTAATAATTTTAAGTCCTAATTTAGTTAGTATTCTATTGGAGTGGGATGGTTTATGTTTAGTTTCTCTTATTGTTTAGTAATTTATTATAATAATTATTCTTCATATAATTCAGGGATAGTAACTATTTTATCTAATCGGATTGGTGATGTGGAGTTGTTAATATGTATCGGGTTGATACTATCTTATAGAAGATGGAGAAGATATTTACTGGACAATAATGTGTTAATTATAGTAATAATTTTTATTGGGGCTATCACTAAAAGAGATCAAATTCCGTTTTCTTATTGCCTCAGGTTACCTCAGGCTATATCGGCCTCTACACTTGTGTCTTCTTTGGTTCACTCCTCAACATTAGTAACTGCTGGAGTGTATTTATTAATTTGATTTAATGAATTGTTAAGTATAACTTGGCTTTCCGATTTATTGTATATTATTTCTTTATTAACTATATTTATAGCTGGATTAATAGCTAATTTTGAATTTGATTTGAAAAAAAATTATTGCTCTATCTACTTTAAGTCAATTAGGATTAATAATAATGATTTTGAGTTTAGGATTTAAGTATGTATCATTTTTTCACTTAGAAATTCATGCTATTTTTAAGTCATTATTATTTTTGTGTGCTGGGTCTATAATTCATTTAATATCAAATAATCAAGATATTCGATTTTATGGTAAAATAAATGAATTTATTCCGTTTATTATAATGAGATTTTATATTTCCAGAATTTTTATGTGAATTTTCTTTTATGGCTGGATTTTATTCTAAAGATTTAATTATAGAGATCATATACTTTAAAAGATTAAATTTGTTAATTGTAACTATAAGAGTTATATCATTGTGTTTAACTGTAAAGTATACTGTTTGTTTAATGTATTACGTTTATTTTGGAAGAATTAATTTTTATTCTTCTTGGTATATAATTTCTTGTAGATGAGGGATGAATTTATCTATATTTATTTTACTAATTATAAGAGTAACCCACACAGCAAAGTATATCTGAGATTTAAATCAGATATCATTTTGTCGGTAAATTTTAGTCATATTTGAGATATCTCTTTATCTGATATATCCTGAATATTTTCAGGATATCATATATCTGATATCTCTTTTAAAAAGTATTTTTACATTATTTGCATATAAAAAGTATATATTTTTATAAA
>NW_018021765.1:48862-50043 GCF_002006095.1 Pseudomyrmex gracilis
GATATTCAAAACCGGAATGTAGTAATGTATTTTTGAGAGAATTTGTTGATGAGTTAAAAGATTTGTGTCGAAACGGATTATTAATTAATAATCGTTTCATTAATGTAAAGATTAGGTTTTTTTGTTGTGATGCTCCAGCAAAATCTTTTGTATTAAAAATATGTGGTANCAATGCTTTTTATGGATGCACAAAATGTAAACAAAAAGGAATAAGACTAGAAAATCGAACAACCTTTCCTTTAGTCAATTGTGATCAGAGAAATGATGAAGAGTTTTTTCAGCAGTCTCATACAGAGTATCATAAAGGTACTACTATTTTAAATGAAATATCAGGGCTTGGTCTTGTATCTTGTTTTGTACTAGATTATATGCATCTTGTTTGTTTAGGAGTGATGAAGAAATTACTTCTTTTTCTCTTATTTGGTCATCGGAAAGTTAAAATAAGCTCCAAGTTAATAAATGAAATGTCTCAACATTTAATAAGTTTAAAAANAAATATTCCGGTTGAGTTCACTAGAAAACCTCGATCTTTAGAATTTGTCCGTAAATATAAGGCAACTGAATTTAGATTAATTCTTTTATACTTAGGGCCTGTTATATTCCGTCATTTAAACACAGACATTTATAATAANTTTTTATCATTGCATGTAGCAATTCGTATATTGGCTAGCCCAAATCTATGTTTAACATTTAATAATTATGCTCATCAACTTCTTCTANACTTTGTAGAAAGTTTCAAGTTCTTGCATAGTGAACAATACGTTAGTCATAATATCCATGGGCTAACTCATTTAGCACAAGATGTTTTAAAATTTGGTAATTTGGATAATTTTAGTGCTTTCAAATTCGAAAATTCTATGCAAATTTTTAAATATTTTAGTAGAAAAGGTGAAAAACCTTTACAACAGATAGCACGACGATATTCTGAATATAGTATTCATAAAAAAGAAACTCAGGTTTCAAAAATTAGCTTTGCAGTATTTACTCATACAGATGGGCTTTTAGTCTATAATTGCTCTGTTCTCCTCAATATAAATCTCTTTCCTTACCTTGTAGTATATCATTCAATGTATCAAAAGAAGCTGATTCTTTTTGTGGTCTTAAAGATGGCACCATAATTTTATGTGAAAATTTTGCATCAAGTAAAATTAATGAGAATAATAAAATGATAATAGGTAGAA
>NW_018021766.1:0-1558 GCF_002006095.1 Pseudomyrmex gracilis
GCAAAAGCAACTCGTGGGCAATCGCAACGTGGGCAATCGCAACGTGGGCAATCGCAACGTGGGCAATCGCAACGTGGGCAATAGTCACTGTGGGCAATCGCAACGTGGGCAAACGGGACGCTCCCGATCTTAATGGTGAGATTGTTATTTGATTACATTTTTATCCAAATTGTAAATGTTATCCACATATTAATTTATATTGTATTTATTATAGTTTGTCGACTGAAGATGACTTAAATATAAGTTGAAACGTTTCGACACACACATCGTCTTTATTTTTGCAAATAAGTTCCTGCATCTGGTTCCTACTGGCCCTTTTATACTCAAGTTGATTTTTTAAGAAAAAAGATTTAAAAGAGAAAACACCAGCGGAAAAAACGCGATTGGAACTAACCGGAGTAACGGGGCATAAGGCAAGCGTGATCGGCAAGGTGAGAGCTACTATACAGCTGGGAAATAAAGAAATCAAGCATACAATATATGTAGTAAGAGACGACTTCCCTGTTAAATACCCAGGCATATTAAGCAACGACTTTTTAAAAAAGTACAATGCAGTGCATAATTATAAAAAGAAAAGACTTATGATAGGGAAAGAATCCATGGCAGTGCATCCGTATCAAAGTGCATTACAGCCGAGAAGCAAAATGATAGGGCGAGCTAAGACTATATTCAAGCAGGAATTATAGAAGTAAGTGAAAAGCAATCCGAAGAATTTGTAGGGCATTTTTCAGTACGGCCAGAAAAGTGTTTCTGCCCTGAAGGTCCAGTGGGAGCTACAGAAATAGTAGCAAGAACCAAAACTCTGTGCGTGAAAATGGAAAAACTGGCAAAACAAAGTAACGTAGAAAATAAAATAAGAAATAAAAGCGCANTAAAGGCGGAAGAAACACGTCTCAAGAAAATTAAGAAGGTGTCACACAAGCAACATTCAAAAGAACACGAACATTATGCAAAGATACCGACTGCCTTAACTAAATCACCGTCTACGCAGTATAATTTGAAAAATTATGCACAAGAATTAAAAGAGAGATTGCGGGCGACAAATCGAATAGCACGAGAAAAGCTCAAAGAAGAAAAGGAAAAAGCGAAACGTTACTATGACAAAGCAAGCAGCGTTTAGCGTGGGAGAAAAAGTCTTACTTTATGACGAGACACTGAGAAGAGGCAGATCTAAGAAATTAGAGTCAAAGTGGATAGGACCTTGTGTAATAATCGCGAAAACGTCAGACGTGACGTGTGCAATCAAAGCAGGATGGCGCACGCAGAATGTGCACGTGAGTAGGCTGAAAGCTTTCGTAGAAAATTAAAAACAAAAAGGAACTTACCGGGTTGCCTCAGTCGAAGTCAGGGAGGACGACAAGGGGCGGCGTCGCACGAGGCGGGGGCTCCAGACACGTCACTTCGTCGTCAAGTTTCCACTAGTAGATCCGGTAGAATATGACTTGTTGAGAGTAGTGCCCTTGCCGGTGCACGACCACAGTAATGTTTTTAAGGTTGCACAAGTAAAATTCGAGATAGTTGCAGTAGATGAAAATAAACAAACATACTCCGTTGTAAA
>NW_018021766.1:2227-3370 GCF_002006095.1 Pseudomyrmex gracilis
GAATCGTACGGTGTCGAATAATTTGGTGTCGAATAAATCTGTGTCGAATCGAGCGGTGTCGAATCGTACTGTGGTCAAACGGAACCCGCCCAACGTTGGAGATAGGTATGTCTGCGGTAATGTAAAGTGTACAAGGTACACGCGGACGCACCATGCGAGGTGCAGGCATATGTTAGTAAGTCAGGAGAATTTTCCAATGGTAAAGAGGAAACTGCGATTTCGAACCACACGATATGGATAAGGCTAGAAAAAGCGCGTGTATGGCTGTACTCAACCCCGAAAAGCGAGTCGGTGGTGATATCGTGCGAAAATCGAAAGGAAGCAACGGAAACTATAAACGGAGTCGGAGAGATAAAGTTGTCGGAAAAGTGTAAGTTAGTGACGTCCACTGTAACGATTTGCACTAACAAGGTGATGGACGGTGAACAAATTAACACGTATTTACCACGATTCAACCTTTCGGTTAAAAGCAAAAGAACAAACGGTAAGGAACCGGTAATGTTGGAAAGCATAACACAGAATAAAACACAAATTGAGAAAATAAAGTCAGAGGTAACAAAATTAACGGACGAAATAAACGAGAGTTTGTTTTACGAAAATCCGCATCTTATCTATCCGACTACGTCAGGTGTGACGATAATAGTGATAATTATTGTACTGGTGATATATAACGTAATAAGAAATAAAGAAAAAGCGGAATTGGCACGCGTTGCCGTGAAATCGCGTAACGCGGAACAGCGTGAAAAGCGGCGAAGCGCTCGCGCGTAAAACGCCGAGACCATCGCGCTGTAAGTGTGCCGCGTAGTATAGTGTGTAAGATACAAAGGTAGTGTAAGTAACATGCAAAAATTGTACACAAATAAGTTTAAGAGCTGCGACGGAAAATGTTACGAACATTTTCTTTTTTCCCGGAAGGGGGGAAATGTTGTGCGCCAATTTTTGTGTTTAAGGTTTAGTAAGATGAGGCCTATGAGCAATGTGATAAGACATCACTGTCATTGTTCAATGACTTAGTTAAGTTGCAGGAAGGCAGCAGTTCTAGGAAGAACTGCTGGTTGCCACAGGGTGCGACACATCGCCGCATTGTCCGAAGTGCAACGCAGCATGTGTCGACACCGGCACCGGTAACTAGCACGGCCGTTG
>NW_018021766.1:6140-12067 GCF_002006095.1 Pseudomyrmex gracilis
GCAGTTCGCGACTCTAAGTCGTGAACAGCAACCGACCGAGGAGTCAATTCCTCACTTGACCACCCTCGCCGGGAGAGCAGTTCGCGACTCTAAGTCGTGAACAGCAACCGGCGAAGAGAGAAAAAGTTAGCCCTTTTCCCCTTTCCTTTTTTTTCTCTTGATCAAGTATAATGTCAGCAGAACGCGAAATCAGTTCCGAATATTAGCCTCGTTCATATTTTTTTTTACGACTCGCTAAGAGAACTTCCCTTTTAAGTGGAACCCCGCCGTTCGCGTTCTAACCGCCGGAACTGGCGATACCGACAAAATCAAAAGTTGCGACGAGCGGCAGCGCTCGCGCAAAACGAAGCGGAGCCGACCAGGCCCACTGACGCCACCACCCCTCAAACATTAGCAAACAATTCTGGCAGCGACGATAAAATAAGAAAACCCGCAGATGTACACATAAGTCATTCGCACTCACCGACACATTTGTGCTCACCCTCACCGACACATTCGCGCTCACCCTCACCGACACATCCGGAACACACACACACAGACACACATACACACGACGATTCGTGGTATGACGCTCCCTCTTACTCGCCGATAACCCCCGATCCTCCTGCAGAAAATCCCGCGGATCTGCAATCCGCACCGACTCCTCCGCCTCCCCCTCGCTCTCCTTCCCCTGAACCATCAACGTCCAGAGACGAACCGATAGATAATGAATCCTCCGACTCAACCCGCTCAACCACCCCTCCCCTCGATCCTAAATTCCAACACTTTATCCGATTAGCCTCCACTTATAAAAAAGCAAATCCAGAAAGAATCCCCTTCGTCCTTGACCCTCTGACTACAGATGCTTCCGAAATCTTCCGGATAATAACCACCACTCCCGCCAGAAAGCTCGTTCCCGTGAAATTTCCCTACATAGATGACATCCGATTAGTTCCTGTCCACCATTTTTATACTATGTTCCCTCCAAGCTCCGCTAAAATCCAAGAAATCATAGAGATTGACCTCGAGTAGTTTCCATGCCACGAACCGCCGTCTTAGACATGCTACCGACACAGTCACAATTGTAAAACCCCGCCGGAGGCCCCTTACACACATATCGCGTCACGAATACATACATACATATATGTTTTTCCCCTCTCTAGCCTCCGAGCGATGACCCTCCATTCAAATGTAAAATTCGCGACACCACACTCATATACAACCACACCTCTCAATTTGTAAGCCTAACACCTAATTAAATGAATAAATTAATATCTATCATAATTTCTCCATTTAAGTAAATCGACCTCTCATCATTCCACATCCTCAATTGATCGCACGGTNTCGTCCTTAGTCCGTGGAGTTAATTCTCCAGACTAGAAAAGAGACCAACGAGTGAGTGTTCGCTCGACAGAGTAAGATCGGCGTACGCCGTTGACCTGTCGACGAACATAAGCAAACTCGCTCGACTCCGTTGCAGCGGGATCGCCAACCTGCTGTGCGGAGATAGACAGAGAAACGACAGCTCTCTGTTACTCCACCATAGCCCGACCGTAACCGTGGGCCAGGACGTAACATTTTGTTTAGAATCTAAACAAGGATAATTTGAAAAACTTTGCAACATATTCAAAATATTTATTGAATGCGTGAAATTGTCTTGCCAGCGTCTTTTTTTTTTACTTCTTTCAACATCTTTTTAACATTATCTATTTCAGTTTCATTCTCATTTATATTGGAGGAAGTTGATGCACGTCTGTTATGCGATGACCCTTCTTCATGTTTTTCTATTATTCTTTCTTTGTACTGCCACGTACGTAATAAATGATTTTGGGCTAGTGCTTTCCGTTCTTTATTTAATATTATATTGAACCTTGCATCCAGAAATATAGCTGTTAAGAAAACATCAGTATTAAAAATTTGGGTACAGTTCCGAAAACCTGAAACACCCGATTTTTCTGTCAATTGGTATACTACCGTATTTAAGTGCGCTGATTACAAATATGATAGTGAAAATCACCGACAAGGTCATTTTCAAAGTCACAACTCAAAAACACTCAAAAATTATCGCTTTTTTAACATTATTTTGATAAATATTCATACCACAAAAATGTATTTCAAATAAAAGTTGTAGCTCTTGAAAAAATACATCGTTTATGTCCTATGCATTTTTTGCGTAGAACTACTAGTTTTCGAAAAAAATAAGATACTAGGTAAGATAGTGACTTGTGTATGCGTGAAAGTACGTGTGGCGACGAAGGCACTCAATCGGACGGTAAATATTTACAAAAAGTCACCACCCTCTGATTTGAATGAGCTTGCATATGTTGTCAAGGACACCTCTCTGAGTAACAATCACAAGGTTTTAACTGTCGTTCGTTGTTTATTAAAAAGTTAACAACAAAAAAAGTTTTATAAATAAACTCTTATTTTTTGATTCCATGTACATTTTCTTTGTGTTGTAAGTGTTTAGGGGAGCTTTGCTCTTCTCTCTTGCTTCCCCCTTCGTATTTTGCGTGTATATTACCTTGTGTTTATATAGGAATATTTTTTCTGAATCTACTATTCCACAATAATAAATTATGTCTAAAACAGGTTTGGACAACGATGCTTCATTAATGAAACTTTTTCTGGCAATTTTGACATAAAGCGAATGTAATCGGAAGTCGTATTTGTTAATTCAATTCTTCATTTTTTCTTGACGAGAGGAGCAAGAGGGTGAGGCGTAGCCCCTCCCCGTGCGGGGGGGCGTAGCCCCCTTGCCTAAACATTTACAACACAAAGAAAATGTACATGGAATTGAAAAATAAGAATTTATTTATAAAACTGTTTTTGTTGTTAACTTTTTAATAAACAACGAACGACAGTTAAAACCTTGTGATTGTTACTCAGGGAGATGTCCTTGACAACATATGTCAAGCTCATTCACATCAGAGGGTGGTGACCTTTTGTAAATATTTACCGTCCGACTGAGCGCCTTTCTCGCAATACGTACTTTCCATATATGTAATACTTCTATATTGCTAGTCGCGTATCTTCGCAATNAGAGGCACGAGGCCCGAGAAAGAGAGACCCACGAAGTCCAAATATGGGCATAGATAGTCGAGCGTCATTATGCGCAGGCGCGTCTACTAAGCGAGTGCGAGCGAGACAAAGCATTGGAAAGTGACAGAACGCGAAGAAAAAACGCGAGAAAAAGAAACGCGCAAGCGTGCTTGAATGTTCACCGCATGCACACAAAGCAGCTGGACCTTGCGCGAGAGAGAGGCTACTATAATGTTTGCACCGTAACATTTGGGCTTCAGGTCGGCACCGTACTAGCAATATAGAAGTATTACATATATAGTACTTTCACGCACACACAAGTCACTCTCTTACCTATTATCTTATTTTTTTCGAAAACTAGTGGTTCTGTGCAAAAAATGCATAGGACATAAATGATGTATTTTTTCAAGAGCTACAATTTTTATTTTGTTGTGCTATAAATATTTATCAAAATAATGTTAAAAAAGCGATACTTTTTGAGTGTTTTTGAGTTGTGACTTTGAAAATGATCGTATCGGTGATTTTCACTATCATATTCGTAATCAGCGCAGTAAACTACGGTAGTATACCAACTGACAGAAAAATTGGGTGTTTCATGTTTTCGGAACTTTATCAAAAAATTTTTTTCTCAAACTCTCGTACACTTGATGAGTTTACATCGCACATCGAGAAATATACATACCTGCCAAAAAACAATCACTTTCAAACAGACGTTTTTCTCGTATTTTCATATGTTCAACTAATTTGTTTCCTAATATTGTTTTTAATTTTGTAGTTTCTAACATACATTATGACCACGTGCGATAAAAATCTCCGATAAGAAGTTGTTCTTCTTGCAACTTCTTTGTTGCAATACGAGCTGGCGTTAAAGAACGCACAATGTTTTTAATTTCGGCCCATTTTTCAGAAGATAAATATTGATCTTTATCGTTACCATCACAACATTCTTTTAATTCTAAAAGACGCTCGAGCATATCTAGATTTGAGTACCACCGCGTTGGACAATCCAGGATCGGTTTTTTTTATTCATTGCTTTTAGTAAGCTTTTAACAACCGGCGACCGTAATTTTTTGCAGACGTTTCTCGTTATATATAATTGCCGAAATTGTATTATCTCTTAGTATGTTCGATACTGCTAATTGCAGTGTATGAGCTGCACACCGCACTGATCTGACCTGATATCTTACTTTTTTTATATTTTCTTTATTTTTTTTATTGTCCAAATTGAGTTCTTCATTTGACAATGAAAGTTTTAGCTCTTCAATATAATTTTCCTCATTATATATTCTAATTCTTCTTGATCCTCCCCAAGAAGTTCAACAAGTTTAATTATATTAGATCCGTTGTCCGTCGTTATAGAATAAATCTACCTCACAGATATTCCGTATCTTAAAAGTACATTTTTTAATATATCTTTTAAGTTTGCAGCTGTATGTCGATCGTAAATTTCTTGCACTGCTAGAGTGTGTAAGACAACTTGTGTTTTTTCTATGTATTGCACATTTCTTCCTATAAAAAAGCGATCCATACAA
Organism: Pseudomyrmex gracilis; assembly: GCF_002006095.1. Lineage (NCBI taxonomy): Eukaryota > Metazoa > Arthropoda > Insecta > Hymenoptera > Formicidae > Pseudomyrmex > Pseudomyrmex gracilis. Next base: position 10,694 of record NW_018021766.1, read on the forward strand.
GTCGCGGCGTCAATTTTCAATGATACTAATTTATTTTTTAGTTTCTTTGCTACCTCTTTCCGAAAGTATGGTGCTTTCATTACAACGGTATTTCTTACTTCTTGTGAAGAGATATTCGAAGTTGCCACGGACGGTATCATAATATGAATGAGATTTTGAAACGCAATATCATTAATTAGATTCAATTGTCGACCGTGAATAACTAAATCTACGCATTCATTTAAAACTTTGTCCTTCATGGTCTTATTGCCATTTCTACGTGTTGAAGCAGCCATTTCTTCATGCTTTCTTTTATTACGTAGCATGACTAATGTAAATTCATGCGNATGAGTCAAAGATACATGTGCCAATGGATTTGTAGCATGATTTCCCTAAAGATATATTTTATGTACAAAATAATCAACGTCTAGTACATATAAATATATTTAAAACTACTTACAGTAACTTCATGTCTACAATCATTAATTAAACATAATGATTTGTTGCACGATAAATTGTACTGCAAATAATCGTGTACAAAATTTGCTTTTCTCCGGCTTATTTTTTGTCGTACTGAATAAATTTATATATAAAGTGTAAAAATCGTCTTCTGTTAGTTTTTTACTATAATATCAATCCCTTAATGCTCGATTGTCTACTGATGTCTACACGACAATCGTGTACTGTGTACAGCGATGTGTCTTCTCATCGTCAAAACATCAAACTTTAATTTATTTATTATTGCTCTAGCATAAACACAGTTAAAGCGATAAGATACATTCGACGCTCGTGCTTTGTTGCCGATACTTAAACTTTGTTTATGAAGACACATCACTGTACACAGTACACAATTGTGTGGACACATCAGTAGACAATCGATCATTAAGCAATTGATATTATATTAAGAAACTACCAGAGGACGATTTTTCAAATTTATGTATAAATTTGTTCAGTACGACGAAAAAATGGGCCGAAGAAAAGCAAATTTTGTACACGAGTATTTCCAGTATATGATTCATTGTGCAACAAATCATTGTTTAATCTTTTTGCTCCGGGACTGGTCCATATATGGACCAACAAGAAAAGCGAACGTAATAGATGTTTATAAGGTCAATTTAATGCACTAAATTTAGGAAAAAAATCCTGGTTACTTCTTTAACCTTCAAAATTAACTTTGAAGGTCAAACAATGAAAATGCGTATTTGCGCTTAAAAATTGGTATACCTACGTTTTATGAGTCGCTGAATACAATAAAATTAGTAAACCAATTCTAGTGACTTCTTTGACCTTGAACTTTGAAGGTCAAAGTATGAAAATGCGTATTTGCGCTTGAAAACTTGAAAATTGGTGTACCTAGATTTTATCTGCTGTAGTAAATAAGAATATTAGTAAATA
>NW_018021766.1:19322-29560 GCF_002006095.1 Pseudomyrmex gracilis
CCAAGTGAGAGGCAAGGGGACTCACAATAAACAAGCACCCCAAAGGAATCATATTTTCGCAACGTCCACGTCGTTGATTCTGGGTAACGCTAAGAGCGAAAGCCTTTTGTAGAATTATAAAATTCCAAGGTGTATGGAGCTAGTGAAAGAACTTACATTCACTCTCATTGACTGAGGGACTGTGAAGTCCCATTGGGCGGTAGAACGCGTTCAATCCGAGGGTAGAACTTAGTACTTCTGCACTACGGACTGTCTAGAATGCCTTCTTACTAACAGAAAGACTGTGAAGTGCCATTTTTCAAGCGCTAATACCCAATTTCACGCTTTGACCTTCAAAGTTCAAGATCAAAGAGGTGACTAGAACTTTTTTTATTATTTTTATCGTATTTAGCGGTTCATAAAACATAGGTATACCAATTTTCAAGCTCAAATACGCATTTTCATTATTTGACCTTCAAAGTTCAAGGTCAAATATNAATCTGACATTTTTTTCACTATTTTTATTGTAATCAACACATCAAAAAACATTGAAAAGCGCTCTTAAACCTTCACTTATAATTTTTTACATTAGNCTTAACTTTCTCTCCGGGAGTTGTCCATATATGGACCAGCACTCCGAGTGGCGACTTGTCATAAGAAGTTCATTCATTTAAGTCATGAAATTCAGCTAAAATGCGAGGTCAATTTTAAAGGAAAAATCCCCGGAGCGAAAAGGTTAATTACTGATTGTAAACATAAAGTTACTGTAGTTTTAAATGTATTTATATATACTAGACGTTGATTATTTTTTACATAAAATATATTTTTAGGGAAATCATGCTACAAATCTATTGGCACATGTATCTTCGAGTCATCCGCATGAATTTACACTAGTCATGCTACGTAATAAAAGAAAACATGAAGAAATAGCTGCTTTAATTGGTTTATAAAAAAAGCGTCTTTATATTTTGTCGGTCTATAAGTCCAATGAGCAGTATAGAAAGATTAATTATGGAACAAAAATTGCTTTTATTAACTTATCTAATTTTTAGGAGTACCATTAGTAGGAATACCAAAATAATACCGGTATTTTATTACGGTTTTTCAATAATGTATCGGTACTATAACAGTAACGGTAAGACTCAATTTCGGTACAATATCGGTTTCGGTATACAATCTCTAGTATAATACCGGTATTGAAATCATACCAGTAATAAGTCCCTGCCCGGAGGCACCTACAGAGAGTCAACACCGATGAGCTTTCGGCTCGAGGCTGCCCGTTCTCAATTCTTTTTTGTGTTGTTAAAGAAAACGCCACTACGCGATTATTATATTTCAATTCAAAAACACTGGCTCGCTGCTAGTATCGCGGGGAGCTAGAATAGTTCCATTTATTAAAGAATCCTGCCGGGTAGACAGGAAGTTTATAGCAAGCGAGCAGTGTGGTCGAGCGGCTATCGTAATTAATTCTGTGTATCGCGTGCTGAGCGAGGGAAACCCGCTGTGATTATCGAAAAGTCCGTCTATCTTGCTCTGGAAGACCGTAGCACACTTCTATTAATTTCGCGTTTGAAATTCCGTTCAGGCGGTTAGCCATTACAACAATACGAGTGAGCGAAGCGCGTGATAACTCTCGAATATCGCGTAAAATTCTGTTCGTTTCTTTTCGGCGGTTGACTGACTTGCAAAAGTACTATCGATCCGGGGCGGTGAAATCTGTTATCGGATCGATTGAATTACACTAGGGAAAAATCTCCGGGACTCTCACGTGATTGAGCGGTGCTCTATTGCGTTTTATAAATTGTGAAAAATACAATTACCGCAAAAAATACATTTACCCGAATTACCGTCTGTGCGTTAACTATCGATATCGGCGACCGTGCTGTAAAGTTCGTAAACAGCTGATCCAGCGCGCGACTTAATCCGGTCGTCGACTCGGCGTGCCAAACCGAACAAACACCTGCAAAGTGTTTATTTCGCGCGACTTTTGTATTCGGCTGAAAAACGACAGAATTCGCATGACATATAGTAAACTCACTCTAAACGCAGCGAAATTCAACGAATTTTGTCTAGCGCGTTTGAACTCTTTTAAATAATTGTATTTCGATCTCAGAGACCTTGTCTCTTGTCCATCGACGCCGTGTTGAAATTCTTTATTTTCTTTTATATTTTACATCTAGACTGAAGAATAAATTCTTTGTTATCATTTTATTTTAAATCCAATCTTGCGTTCTTTCTTTATTTGAACTATCCTCGGATGTGTGTGAAGTTGGCCCCGCATTTTTCGAATTTGGTATTTTTTATTATTGTGCCATATTGTGCTAAGTTTGTGTCGAATTGTGCCGCAAACTGCAGCTCAATACTGTAAGCAATTTTTCAGAAAATTATAAAACCCGAAATTTTAGCTAGCCCCGTACTTTTCGAATTTTGAAGTTTTCTTGATTGTGCTGTATTGTGCTAGAATGGTGTTACTTTGTGTCGCAAAACGCAGTTTAATATATTAAGCCATATTCGAGAAAATAATAAAAAACAACCTTTTTCCTAGCCCCGCACTTTGTCGCAATCGAGCTCATTTTTTTTTTTTAACAAATTAGTACAAACTTGTGCCATGTTGTGCCGTTAAGCACTTTTTGTTATATTATTCTGATAAGGTGAAAACACTGGTAAAGATAAAAAAATTAATACTACATAAATCTTCCATTAGCATCACATATCAGAATAATTCATCATTTTGTATAGCATTTCTTAATATTTTATAACTTGTGTTGTAAAATGACTTTTTTTAGAGAAGATAAATTGCCAAACACCTGTAAATAATTGTAAAGTTTTGAATAGCTTTGATTAAAAAGCTATTGAAACACTAAAACACACCTGAGAGTAAAAAAATGTAATATTTTTGTATTGGTGTTACTTGTGCTAGGTTGTGCTGGACAGATGCAACAACTTTTCTTAGTGACAAATTGTCATCAGATCGTTAATTTGCGATGTGCATTAGAAATTAAAAACATAGATTTTAAAAATACCAAATTTTACTTCCTCGTAACTTTCAAACGGAAAGAGATAATTCAATTCCGCAAATTGTGCCAAGTTGTGCTATCAACAACTTGAAGAAATAACGGGTAAAAAAAGGGTCAACACTCACAAGAATTTGTTAATTATCTATTAAAACGTAGTGGGGATGAACAAATCTTTAATATTTTTGTATTGTTGTTACTTGTGCCAGGTTGTGCTGGACGGATGCAACAACTTTTCTTAGTGACAAATTGTCGTCAGATCGTTAATTTGCGATGTGCACTGGAAACTAAAAACATAGATTTTAGAAATACCAACGTTTACATTCTCGTAATTTGTAACCCGTAACATACAATCCTGCAATGTGTGCCGATTCTTATTATCGCGAAATTAGCAGGAGATAAGAAATAAAAGTGTTAAGAATTGGGAAGGTATTAAAAGTTAAGTAAAAATTGCGAGAGAAAAAAGAATCTGATGTGTGCTATATAGTGTGCTATACAAACGCACAATTATTTTTTCCAATAATGAAATACTGGCCGTGACTTTGTGTTTAATCAATGTTAAGCAATTGTTATTGTTCCGAACTGTGTCATATAATCATACTTATGTATGATTATATAAAAAGACATATATTATAATTTAACGTGAATGTATGAGAAAAAGATATACCGCTTTCTGCGTTACCCGGAACCAACGAGGCGGACGTAGCGGTATTCTGGTTCCTTTGTGGTTTTTCATTTTTTTTATTTTTTTGTGGATTTTAAATTTTTATATTTTTTCGTATTTTTAATAGTCTAATAGATTAGCAGAAGATCTGAGTTTTAGTATCAAAGTAATAGTAAGAATATATTTTGGAAAAATTTGTTTTGCATGCGATATAAATTATTAAATGCGGTTTTATTTTGTAAGTTTTTGGTTTTGTTTTTGAATGTTTCATTAAATCATTAAATTCTATTTATTGAGATCCTTGGTAGAAATACCCTACATAATGGCCGTTCTTGGTATCACCGTATCGTGCTACCGTGCCCGCTAAAAGAAAAGAATTATCGTCAACCTGAAGTTTTTACGGAAATTCTGCAAGAGAATGTTCTTTTTCTTTATTATGTTCTATTGCGTAACATTCTATAAAAATTTGTTGTCCATAGTTTATTTTTCTGTTTCTACGTTGCTTACAGCAGATGTATATATTATTTGGGATACCTTCTAATATAGCCGTAGATAGCTCTCTATATCCCTGCTTTATAGTAATGTCTACGTTAATGGGAATCAATACAGATTGACGCATGATAATGTTAGAACATACGACGCAAGTTTTTATTTCTGTATAGCTAGGATTGTTTTTGAAAACATATTGTGCAACATTTCCTATGCTTGAGAGACAGTCTATAGTTATATTATTTTTGTAAATCTGAGTTTGAAAATTATTAATACCCATTAATATTTCGGCTTTTAATTTATATGTAGCTTGGCTGCAACCAGTTTTTAAAAAGGACGTAATGAATATCATAATATTAGTATATTCGGATGTTTCAATACTATTTTTATAATGTTTGTTAATACATGCACATGCAAGTATGGATGCGATACTATCAAACCCACATGTATTGATACCTAAAACTTTTTTTTTATCGATAGTTAAAAAAGAACATAGGCTACCATTTTGCAGGTTTGCAACTCCTATACGTGTCTTTGTATTTATTTCTCATCCTGTATGAGTTACATCCCAGTCCGGGCAATTGTCCAAATATGTTTTTCTTTTATTTGCTTGTGTTGTATTTTTGTTTCTCCAATTATGCTTTAAATTTAGTTCGCTTGTATCATCTGATATATAATGTCACTTTCTTCAGAATAAGATTCTACTCTAATACATGTCGGAGAATTAGAGTTAGTTTCAAATTTTGATTGATTGAGTATAATTGGAAAGTTTGATGTGTTTTTAGGCAGGGTGCTTTCTTTAATAGTCGGATTGATGCGTTCAGTCTCACTTATCGAACTACTGATGACGTTAGTTTTTGTGACTGATTCATTAGTTTTCGCAGAAGGCAGAGAATCATGTGTCGACATAGCCAATAGTGATCTGTCTGCAAACGATCTTAAATAAGTGGTTACAAATTTGTCTGTTCTCATTGGACGTTCTTTCCTCTTCAATAAAATATGCTTAACATCTTTCATCTCAGATTCCACACACGATAAACTAGCATTTATTTGTCCATATCCAAATATAGAGATCATTACTTCTGAATATAATGGAAAATAAGGAAGAAGTGTTTTTAGTTTTTCACTTCATTGCGGAACGTAATATGGATTTGCCATGTCACATTTTATTTTTGTTTCTGCTAGCGTTTTGCGACAGTCTTTGATAAGATTATTAGATCACGACGCAATATCACAATTTGTTATTTTCAAATCAAAATTTTCATCATCTTGTGTATTGTTATCATCTTTCTCATATGATACCTCTTCAATGCCTTTATATAATTTATAATAAGAATACAAGCAGGTTCCGATGGAGAATCATTTCCATCATTATTTTTCCCAATTTCTTCACTGAGAGATAATAAAATAATATTGTTTACTAGTTCGACGAAATGAGAAAAATTTGTCTGCTTTGTTAACAAAGCCATAGCGCGTATATAAAACTTCTTTACTTTCGGATTTAGTTGCGAAAAAAATTTCTACCTAGACACCATATGCATATAATGACAAATATGAAGCCGTAAAAAGCATTTTGGGGTATTTCGACAGTATGTTCTGTTAAAATTAGAGCAAATCAGGTTGTTAAATAATGTTTTTTATTAGTATATTGGCCAAAAGCTTTCACAATAGCATTAAGTAATGCCATATTGAGATCGTATACAACTGATCAAGGAATTGGACAAATTGCTTTTCGAATCCATCCAATACGCAAGAATTCATTAAGCTAATATTGAATAGCATTGACATTTTGCACAGCGCTCAACATTTGAAGTACTGGCATTTTGTAGTTAGGAGTATTTGTGACCGCTTGATATAGATATACATATGGCGATACTTCTCCATTTGGTAAATGAAATTTTTTTATCAGTGAACCAGTCGCATCAATATAAAGTATATCGTGATAATTATTCATTCGCTCGTGAAATTGTCAAGACATTGAGTTGAAACGCCGATCCGAGCAGTAAAATACAAGTTGGTCGTGTATCACAAAGTCTTTATTAAATAACACAGACGTTTCGGTCACTGGTTTGGACCTTCTTCAGTGTATACAAATCTAATAATAAAGTAAAGAGTATAAGCGCAAAAAACTTGAAAAAGAAAAAGAAAAAAAAACCTTGATTACAAATAAAAAGAAATAAATAGAAGAATTATAATACATACTTGAAAAAAATACCACGCAAGCAGACAGCATCCAAAAAATCAGCACACGACACTGTGTACTAGCGCGCGATCTTAACATACATCAATATATACAAAACTCCCCACCATCATCGTATATACAAACATGTTCATATCCATAACAAAGAGAGATAAATATCAAGTTGAAAACACATTTAAAGTAACGGATTATCTTTTAGATTTAAACAGATCTAAGAAAGAGAAATAAGGTTTCAGTTCTTCGGTATCAGATTTGACATTGATCGGATTGTCTTGTAACTGAATATAGAGCATTTCAAAAATAGATCTCTTATAAAAACCTTTTTCTTTATCTACAATTTTAACATTGTTCCAAACAAAATCGTTATTATTATTTAAACGTTCAGTAACAACGGATGAAATATTTGGATTTCTCTTAATCTGATTTCTATGCTCCTTAATTCTAGTTTTTAACATTCTCTTCGTCTGTCCAACATAAGAAGCGTTACAATTGTTACAGTTAATTTGATACACCACATCTTTATTTTGATCATGATCTATTTTATCCTTACCAACCTTTACAAATTTACTCAATTTGTTAAGACTTTGAAATGCCAACGGAGTTTCCTTAGATTTTTTGAACAACTTAGAAAATGACATTGAAAAATCAATTAAATAAGGCATAACAAAATATTTAATATTAGTCTCACAATCATTAGACAGTGGGACAGTCTTATTAATATGTAAATTTGATTTGTCATTAATTAAAAACTTGATTCTATTTCTGATTGTTTTAAAGATAAAATGTAATGGATAGTTATTATTAAGAAGAACTTCAATCATAAATTTAAAATTATCTTCATGGTAGCAAGGGTCAGATAATAAAAAAACTCTATCAACCATACTTAAAATAGTACCGATGTTTTGTGATTTTGGATGGGAAAAATAATAGTTTAAATATCTCCCTGAAAAAGTTGATTTGTGATACAAATCAAAACTTAATTTGCCATCAAAATTTAAAATTTTAATCTCTAAAAAACTTATAAAATTGGTTTTTTGTACTTCCATTGTAAATTGTAATCTATTATGGTAACTATTCAAATTGTCCAACAGTAACTGTAAACTGTCATTAGGTGCAGTCAAAATGATATCGTCAACGTAAAAAGAAGGTTTGAAGTTCGATTTTTTTTAAACCGATTTTTCTAAGGTTTTTATCACAATATCAGCCACTATTGGAGATAGTGGGGAACCCATTGGCATACCGAAGGTTTGTCTAGAAATTGTATTATCAAAAGAGAAAAATGTGGATGTTAATACAAAATTAATTGCTTCTAAAAATTCGTTTAAAGTTATTTTGTGTTTTTTCTTATATACTTCCATCTGACTTTAAGACTTTACCGACTTTAAGACAAACCGAACACCTGTCTGACTGACACATTTTTTTATTTAGTTGAAACTTTTTTTACGTGTTCTATACAACAACAAAAAAAGATACGTATTTGAGGAATTTACAAAAAATTTTTTTTTTGGGAAATAGAAAGGATGGAAATTTTGAAAATTTGTCGATTTTTGGCTTATAGTGTATTGTTAAAAAATTCATACCTTTGGTTCTGTTTGAGTTACAGAAATCATTTTTTTTTTCATTTTAAAGGCAAAAGAACGAGCTATAATAAAAAAGTACTTGAAAAAAAAAAATTATTAACAAATTCTAATTGTTATAAACAATTTAAATGTTTAAATCGATTTTTAACAATCACCCCCAAATTTAATCAAGTATTTTATATTTTTATCGTGTTCTACGTCAAATTTTCTTTCGAAAACACATTTTTTATTGATGGATTTATAATTGGTACTATACNAAAAAAATTAATTAATTTAGCGCGGTTCGTCACATCGGCATGCGGGACACATCTCATCTCAAGAAAAAAAGTCATTCGAATATAAGAGAGTTGAAATTGAGAAAAGTGAATGAAAATCAGTTACGAGCACTTAATTTACCTGTAACACCGGAGTCATTAGAACAGAGAATTTGTACTCCCTGTCGCCTTCGTATAAAAAACAACAAAGAAAATGATGACGACATCACCAATGCTGAAGCTGAAATGGTAAGCGTATATGAATTTACAAATAAACAATNCAAAAGCACGTGCATGCATAGTATAACTACTTAACCTACTTACATAACCTTAAAANTAAATACTGCAGGGTAACAAATGTAAGATTTTGGCGACTTGATCACAGCTGATCTTAGAGATAATCTAGGTACAATAAAAGTAACGTGCGTTCTGTTTCCAAAAGTAACTAGATGTTGGCGCGAAATATATGAAACATTATTTTCTCAGTTTTTGAATGACTAAGATGTAAGTATTACTTAAATCTTCTTGCTTGTAAATATTGTGTGTATTTTATTTAATATAAAGCATATGTGAAAATAACGTTTCACAGTTTCCGTGCCAATTTTTGCTCTTTCATTGACTTTCCACCTTATCTCCTTTAATATTAGAAGTTTCGTGGCACCAAACTTTTACGTACGACTACCTGCGCGCCGTTTTACTCGCGGGAATTTTAAAAAAAGTCGTAAGACTACTGGCTGCAATTTTTAGTATGTGTTCATTAAAATCTCCACTACAAACTTCTATCAAGTCTATTTATTTTGTAATTATTTTGTGTGTGTTTCGATTTTGTTTATAAATATTAATCATAAAGTATTTTAGTTTTTACAGCCGGAAAATAGAGAGGAGTCATGTAATGAAGAGTTAGATGATAAAATTGGTAGTGGAGAAACTTCTGGATTATCGAGTGAAAGTGCGACGTTAATGAATGATCGCATNGAATCATTAAACAAAGGATTGAGTATCTTAGGTTCTTCANCGATTAAAAAAAGAAAATTAACGCAAAAAAGATACTCTGNAGAGAAAGTAAANAAAATTACGGAAGTGATAAAGAAAAAAGTTTTCCATATGACTGATGATGGTCCAGATGATCCTGATGATGATGATGATGAAATAACAATTTTGAGAACTTTGCAAGAAAGTTTCAATACTTCAGACGACCGAACGCATAAAATTAAAATTTTGACTATTTTTAGACATTGGTCTTACCAAAAACTATCACTTAATTTTCCTACCGCTACTCGTCATATGATAAGTGTTGCAAAGAATATCGCTCAAAAAATAGGAATATTAGGTGATCCAACTCCTAAAAGCCATCCATCTTTAGAAGCAGATGTCGTTAACTCGATTATTTTATTCTATCAGTCCGATGATTATACGCAAGTAATGCCAGGCCAAAAAGATTACGTCTCTGTAAAAGTTGATGGCAAAAGAATTCAAATGCAGAAACGCCTACTTTTGAATAATCTAAATGAATTATATGAAACATTTAAAATTAATAACCCCACAACAAAATGTAGTTTCTCGAAATTCGCTAGCTTACGACCCAAAAATTGTGTGTTAGCAGGATCTGCTGGTACACATTCAGTTTGTGTCTGCCCGATACATGAAAATGTTAAATTACTAATTGACGGGTCTAATTTAAAATCAATCACAGCTGATTCGCCGAGACCTATAGTAAATTATCATGATTGTTTGGATCATATGACATGTAATGAAAAGTCTACCAGCTGTTTTTTAGGATTATGTAATAAATGTCCTGGTGTAGCAAATATCATTGATCAATTAGAACAAAATTTCGAAGAAAAATTCATTGAAAATGTTAAGTACAAACAATGGGTTAAAACTGAGGAGAAGAGAACTACATTACGAACCCTAATATCTGCTGTTGACGAATTTTTACAATCCTTAAGTGACGGTCTGACTAATTTACTACTGCATTCATTTTTAGTTAATAAACAAAGAGAATTTTTAAATGAAAAGAAAAATAAATTAATGAAAAATGAATGTATCGTTATTTGT
>NW_018021766.1:30890-41184 GCF_002006095.1 Pseudomyrmex gracilis
TCAAATACGTATCTTTTTTTTTTGTTGTATAGAACACGTAAAAAAAGTTTCAGCTAAATCAAAAATGTGTCGATCAAATTTTGATCAAATCTGTACGGTTTGTAAAAGAATGTCCCATATGTGTATATATATACATATATTTAAGCACATTCTGCATAACATCCTGCAAACGGCTCTTACTACCCGAAATTTGTTTTATTTATTATATCAAAAAAAGTTTCATTCGACACATTAGTCGACCAGTTATCACCGGAAGACATGCATACGAATGCCTTTTGTACCACAATGAGAAATACAAACAAACAAAATATTAAAATTAACTATGCGACGAGTGAATTACGTGGAGAATTTATTTCGCCTGAAAAGACCGACTTGAGTAAAGTTCCGTGAACCACGCGACGTAAACATCAGCTGTTTGAGGTCAATGACCAAGTTATGTTGTGTTGCGGGATATCGGAGCTATCGGTTGACGAGCAGATTCAATTACAACATTTTTTGAACAAAAATATAACGGATGATCCGGAGAAACCGGCGGCTACGACCCTCACGGAACATCGAATTGACGTGGAAGGGCACGCGTCTATTAAACAATGTTATTATCCGGTTTCGGCGAAAATTCAGGACGCTCTTTACGCCAAAGTAGATACGATGGTAAACGCGAAAATAATCAAACCGTCGAGATTGGTCGACGCCGATCGTAATGGTTAAAAAGCCAAACCGTAAATACAGATTCTGTCTGGAGTTTCAAAAATTAAACGCTGTTACTAAAAACGATGCGTACGCGTTACCTTATATGAACACGATACTTGACAAATTACGATCCGCTCGACATATCTTGACGATAGATTTAAGTCAGGCATATTTCCAAATACCCTTGGCGGAAAATAGTCGAGAATTACCTGCGTTTACAGTGCCGGGAGGAAGGGGTCTTTTCCAATTCACCCGTATGTCTTACGGAGTGACAAACGCGCCGGCTACATTTCAACGATTGCTCGACAAGGTAATCGGACCGGTAATGGAACCGCATGCATTCGCATATCTTAACCATATTGTGATCGTTACACAAACATTTAGCGATCACATAGAATGGCTGCGGCGAGTTTTCGACCGTATTAAGGAAGCGGGCTTAACTATAAATCCGGAGAAAAATAAATTCTGTCGTTCGCAGGTTAAATACTTAGGATTTTTAGTACGAAGCGAAGGCTTCATGACGGATCCGGATAAAACAGCGCCGATTATCGAATATCCTCCTCCGCATTAAACAATTACAATTTATCGGGATAGCGTCGTGGTATCGAAGATTTATTCCGCACTGTGCGATGGTTTGAGAGCCGCTCACGCGCGAGTTTTTGAAAAAGAATCAGTCCTGGGAGTAGGGGGAATCTCAAAGGGAATCCTTTGAGAAAATAAAAGAACCTCTCACCACTGTCCCTACGCTATCGTGCCAAGATTTTACAAACACTTTTACCTTGCAAACGGATGCAAGCATGATGGGTTTGGGCGCGGTGTTGTCGCAGAAACATGACAATGGGAAACACGTCATCGCATTTGCGAGTCGCGCGCTTACAAACGCGGAAAGAAATATTTGCCCCTTGAACAAGAATGTCTGGCGGTAATCTAGTCAATTAAAAACTTTCAACCGTATTTAGAGGGCTATCGGTTTACAGTTATATCGGATCATAATAGTTTAAGATGGCTACACAATTTAAAAAATCCGACAGGCCGACTAGCTTGATGGGCGCTTGAATTGCTCGAATACGATTTCAAAATAGAAGAGGAAAAAGGCGATGCATCATGTCCCCGATGCATTATCGCGAATGTTTGAGCAACTGGAAACGGAAATTCTAATGGCTATCGGCGAACCAAAGTTACGTTGGTACAAAAAAGGGAAGCGCGACGTAATTGAATTACCGCGTAGATTTCAGGATTGGAGAATTGTAGATGATAAATTATATGTGTGTAAACAGCGTCGATATTTATCACAGTTAATAAACAATCGAGACAGATGGAAATTAATCATCCCGGAAGATGACCGGGCACAGGTATTAAGAGAATTATTTTTGCGAGTCGCAGGCAGGTCATCTAGGCGTTGAGAAAATGTATCAGCGAGTTGCGACTATTTTTGGCCTTGCATATTCCGGGACGTACATAGATATGTGCGGAAATGCGAGATATGCCAAAGAACGTAAGTCGAACAGCAAGTGAGTTTGATGGGAAGGCGGACGGTGGAGACGCCGTGGACGGTAGTGACCGCAAACATGATAGAGCCGTTCCCGCCGAGTAAAACGGAGAACGCATACTTACGCATCTTGTGTTACAAGATCTATTTACAAAATGGATAGAATGTGTACCCTTACGCAAGGCGATCGGTGCGAAAGTAGCAGATGCTATTAACGAATTAATTATATTCCGCTGGGGGGCATTGCGGGTTTTGTTAACAGATAACGGAACGGAATTTATTAATAAAGATCTGCGGGAGTTATTGAAGTGTTATTGAATCGAACACGCGACGGTACCGCCCTATCACCCTCAAGCGAACCCGATCGAGCGAGTAAATCGGGTAATAAAAACGATGATCACGGCATTCGTTGGACAGGATCATCGTGAATGGGATACACATCTCGCGGAATTTTGTTTTGCGTACAACACGGCTCACCACACGTCGTTGCAGACGTCGCCAGCTTTTTTTAATTTCGCCAGAGAACCGCGTCCGGTGAATTCGTACCGGTGCGAAAAAGAAACGCCCAGCGAGATACAAGCCGGGGAGGTGGCTCCGTGGCGGGAGCGTCTGGAAAAACTAGAAACGTTGCGAGCGTGGGTGCGGGAAAATTTGGAAAAAGCACGAGAAAAACAAGCGCACTACTACAACTCGCGAAGACGTGATAAAACGTACGCCATTGGCGATCGGGTAATGAAGAGATGGCACATGCTATCGTCAGCCGCAAGACACGTAGCGGTAAAGTTATTCCCGAAAGTTCACGGCCCGTTCGCTGTCAAAAAAATATTGTCGCTCACAGTATTCGAGCTCGTTGACTGGCAAATCCCTTGGAAAAGTCCACGCAAAAGATCTAAAACCGTATGTCAAATCATGCGATTTTATTTCACAGCCGGACCGTTTAATCGGACCGTTTAACAACAAGCAAGGGAGTTATTGGAAACAGAAATGCCGACAGGGACGTTACGCTGCAACGCGAAACGATTTTGCGAGCGCTATCCTGGCCTGTGGCGCTATATACGGGCAAAGTATCCCGGATTCTGAGAAGACCTCGGGGACACGCTCTAGACGGAAAGGAGGAAGCAATACACGACCCGAAGAGCGGTGGTGCGAGTCTTCCCGTGCACGAAAGACGCCTCCACGCAAACGGAGGCTAGAAGACGTACCGTCGCGATACAGACGGATAGGCGAGTGCGTAGCGTAGGCCTTCAGGTCGACCGGAAAACGACACCACGCGCCACCGTGGCCATACTAACGCCGGCCGCTACGTGCGAGCCAAGAGCGCAAAACCCCGGCGCGGGGAATCTCGGGCAAAAGGGTGCGCGGAACGCGAGACGACTCCAAGGAAACTTGCAGCAGTGACTTTCACCAATATAAACGCGCCGGAACGATCCCGGGAAGATACGGCGGAAGCCGACAAGGTTCCGCCGATCGGCAGGGAAAGAAACGTGGAACGATGATGGGGGTATGGGTCGAACGAGCATTTCGCTCACAGCTGCCCAGATAAAGAAAAGGCGCGATTTTGCTATTGATGTGGAAGAAAGGGCGTATCGGTGCAAGCCTGCCCTGAGTGCCAGGACGGGTGGCAATTACAGGGGCTCTATTATAAAAGGCGAGACCATCCAGGGGGAAAACCCGTGCTCCGACGCGGCGTACCCCCGGGGGCAACCGGATGTGCGATCCTACACGGCGCTTTCTGGTATGACGCTCGACTGCCACAATGCATGTCGCGATGGCCGCCCTGAAAGCTTGGAGACGACGCGGAACCGTCGTTTGACTTCGTCCGGCGTTAGAACTTTTATTTTCGTTTATTGATTATTTTTCCCCCTCTTACTGTTACAAAGTTTCCTTTCTCTTTTTGATAGTTGAGCCATTAGAGCGTAGATTTTGTTTTATAGTTTTTTTTTCTGTTTTTTATTTTTAATTTTGTTATTATTTCTTTTTCTTATTGCGTGTGATTATTTCTGTATTTCTTTTTTCGGGGTTCTGGGTTCTTTTTTTTAAGCAATAAATGCTAAATAAATTAAAGTAAGGAGAAGTTTTTTTTGTAGTGTGTCTACCTTTCCCCCAGTGATTGTAATATGTTTACGTGTGCGCCTGGTGGAGGATTGCGACTGCTCGACTCGCTACAAACTTCCAGTCTATCCGGCAAAATTCTTTAATAAATGGAACTATTCTAGTTTCCCGCGACACCAGCTGCGAGCCAACGTTTCCGGATCGGAATGTAACAATCGCGTAGTGGCGATTTTTTTAATAATACAAAAAGAATTAAGAACGTGCGGCCTCGAGCCGAAAGCTCACCGGTGTCGACTCTCTGTAGGTGCCTCCGGGTGGCTCAGGTCCACTCCACCGTCTCTCTTTTCGTCTGCTCGATCCGTCTCGCTCCACCTTCGTCGGTCTCGTCTCCGCAGCCGCGTCTTCTCGGGCACGGGTCACTTTGGCAGATACGCTCACTCCGCACCCGCACACACACCGTGCCAACTCAGAAAACTACTCGCTTTCCTCGCTCGTGATACTCGGTTTCGCTTTAGCTATTGCACTCTCTGACTCTTGCAAATACAAAAAGCTAAGGCTAAAAGGCTAAAAGGCTCTCTTCCGGCCAATTCTATCGCCTTTTATAGTTTTTCGGCTGTTACGTCAGTAAGGAGAATCAAGACGTCGGGAGGGGAGGGAGGTTCGCGCAACTTATGATATCGCTGATAGGTTTTCCGCTTCGGGTTAACGTACCGCCTTATGCCGTGATCGGTACGTTTGATTTTCTTAACGGCTCTCTCCGGAGTCATCCCGGAGCAACCGTTGTCTCCGGCTGTTGTTATACTTGTTACACTATGTCATCTCTCCTCAAGTGTGACCTTATTTACATCCTCGCTGTTTTTCCGTTATTCAACGAGAACGCTGGATGAATATTCGAACTTTCCCCCGGGGTCTTGTGCTTCGCCTTTTTTCCGAGATGCTCTTTCCTCTGGTGCGGCTGGCCTCTCTGCTTCATCCTTGGGTGCTTGCTGCTTTTCCTTGAGCCAGTGAGGCGCCCTCAGCCGCTTACAATTTTCGGTTTTAAACACGACAAATAAACGCTACTTTTAGAATAGATTTTAATAAACTCCTGCCTTGTAGGATTCGCGGACTCCCGTGTGCGAGTTCGGCCTCGGAGATGAGTCTTTTGTGATCAAGGTGAGCGAGTGCATCAGCAGTCGCTTTACTACGTCACAAAGTATACTTATCTTAGAATTTTTACATTTAAATTTATTATCGCGTGAATATGTAGTACGTATATTTTACACTTAGATGATTTTTTTCTTTATTGAATTTTAGGTTTCTCTTGATGGAATTTTAGTGTATACATTAAAGTAGAATATAAGTAAACAATATTTTGATAAATGTAATTGTTTAATTAAGTTAACATACAGACATTTGTAAATTTAACATAAAGAATAGTAAGAAAGTAACTTTCCTAGTTTTAAATTCCATAACTTCTAAATGGCTCGTCCAATTCAATAGTAAAATTTATCAGAAAGATTACTAATAAGTTTTGTTCAAAAATTAAAAAACAAGTTTTGAAAAGTTTTTAAAAATGTCGGTTTTGAGCTACAATTATTATGATTTGGCTTTCACGAATCTATATGTGCTATAATTGCATTTTTAACGTTGTAATGAGATATGATAGATTTCTCTTAGTTCAATTCTTCACCTGTTTTCTGATATTATTAGAATTCAAGATTTATCATTACGTCAAGGTAAAAACCCGTTAATTAGGAATTAGGTTAGGTTATAATTTTGTTTGTTTAAGGTTAAAGGTTTTTTGCTTTTTTTATATTTTTTTGAAGAAATTAACATTTTAATTTAAATATTTGACAATTAAAAAAAAACAATTTTAATGCGCTGAGTCACATGTGCGCTTATGTGCGTTATCTTCTCTACATGCTACCATATGCTACCAGAGTCAACTTCTGGCATTACTGCTTGATGCTAGAGTAAGCTTTGACTAAGAAATACCCATTTATGTTCTTCCATAAAAATATTTATAGTTAAAAAAAAATAATTATAACTAAAAAATAACATTCTTAAAAATTTTCAAAAACCTATTTAATTCTAAACAAACCTTATTAGTGCTTTGAATACTTCTGAAAAATTTTCTTAGAATTGGACAAACTATTTAAAAGTTATGGAATTTTAAAATAGGGAACTTTATAACCACTCAGTATTATTAGCAAAATTCTTACACAAAAATAAATAGAAAAGATAAATCCGTATTATTACTTTCTTTTCTATAGTTTATAATTAAGCTTTATACTTAGCATATAATTTGCTTATCATTACAGTCGTTCGATTATGGCATATTTGATAACTAAATATGCAAAGAATGATTCTCTGTATCCAAAGGATCCGAAACGAAGAGCAATGGTCGATCAAATGATGTACTTCGACGCTGGCAGTCTCTATCACAATCTTATAAAGTGTTATGTAATAAAATAGTTATTTTTCTTGCTATTTTTTTATAATTTTGTGATATGACAAACAAAAAAGTTTTGATTATTTATTGTTAGATGCCAGTACTTCGAGGCTTGACTCATTCTATTAACGAAGCTGATTTAGACCGAGTAGAAAACTCATTCAAAGTACTCAACTCTTTTCTTAAAGATAAACAATTTGCGGCTGGAGATAGTTTAACTATCGCTGATTTCACTATTAGTACAACTATCTGCACAATATTAGTAAGTCTTCTTGTAAATGATGACTTTTATTGGATGTTTGCTGCAACATGTTGAGATCAATTGGTCATATTATGTGTTGATTGTAGTGTTTTGACTTTGATATCGATCGTTATGATAATGTTACTGCGTATTACGATCGATGCAAAGAAAGTTTAGAAAAATTTGGATTTAAAGAGATACACGCAATCGGTGTTAAAGCGTTTACTGAAATATATCACGCTAGTCTGCAAGACTCTAGTTAATAAATACAGTTATGAATGTGTGTGCAGAAAGCACAAGATCGACAATTCTTCGTTTATCTGAAATCGAGATAAAATATGAAATTCTATTGTTACCATACATATATTAAATTTAAAATACTTTATTTTTGTTTTTTTAATAACTAACATTAATTTAATAACTAACATTTTAATAATTAATATTTTTACATAAAATAATTTACAAAAATAATTATTATTTTATAATATATTACCAAGTAGGTAATACAAATATGTTAAAAAAGCATTATTGTTTACTTCTGCACTTAGTGTATCTAACAGATTATTTCTTTATGGTAACATAGTGTATTTTATAGGTATTTTACAAATAGCAATGTATTTATATGTATACATATATATATATGTATATAATAAATGTGATTTCTGTACGCTATATGTGTCGTTTAATTTTTTTATAACTTTAAATGTTTTTATACATGATGATAAAATGTATATAACTGAGTTTATGTACTTCAATTCTATAGGGCTAAAAATGTTATGATGATTAACCTCTCCTCTGTTTCTCATACTCTTGGCACAACTTTGCGACAAATATCAACCAATAATTTAATTTAATTTTTTGATAGCTCACGAGCTCTAAAACTTTGTTAATTTATTTACCGACAGTGGCACTAACATAATTTTAACAGACGAAAAAATTAAGTACGTGGTCGCCACACACGGTAGACGTTGTTATGTTTTGATCTCTGGAAATAGTCGGGATGGACGAAATTAGTGTACGTCGCAACACTACTGAAATTTTTTCTTTTATTTCTCACACGCACTTGAAAGAAACGGACGTGTGTGTGTGTGAGAAAGGCGAGCGAGATTTTGTCGGATCCGGTGGACGGGTCAACGGTCATGTGCTGCTATTACTCCGTCGCTCTTAGGACTCTCGCTCGTATGTACAATCGCGGTCACTGAATCGTTTCGTGGCCGCGGAGAGCTAGGAGTAAAAAAGACGGTATTTCCTAGCAGTAAGTACTGCCAACGGGCGCCGTACTAACAGTAGCAGATCTCGATAAATTGACTAATTACGTTAGTCGATTGGTTAATGTGTTGACATGAGGGATGTCGAGAGACTTGGTGATGAATGAGATTCTTTTACAAAACTGGCAAAGTTTATTAGTTATTATTTTACAACTGTTGTACAATTATCGCACGCTATTACTGACACTTAGCCGTTGCTATACTGCGGTAAACTTTCCGGATGAACTTGGAGCCACACAGTTTTGTCAACAGCTACTCGCGATCTGTCTGCCGGTATTCGCGTTTGATCTTTTAAAGGGATCGATCGCAACTATTCAGCAACTTAGTGACCCAAATGCAAATGCACGTGAGCCGCTGATGACGCGTGCTGCGTTTATACTCTACTTATCTAGTATGCTTAACAAGCAGATTTTTTTTACAAGAGAATGCTGTTTGTTATTTTTTTTAACAAACTCGGGTCGATTGAGCAATGACGTGTACTTTCTGTAATTGGTCAATAGTCTGGCCGAAATCATCCTAGGTTTCACAACAAATGTGAATGGTTAGATCTACGACCTGCGTTTGCGTCTTATTAATTGGCTACCGCTTTGCACATAAAGACCATTCTGCATAAGACGCAAGCACGAGTCGCAGGTCGCAGATCTCGCGAAATTGACCATTTACGTTTGTCACAGTAACCAATTGACTAACGTAATTGGTCAATTCATCGAGATCTGCTACAGTTAGTTAGTACGGCGCCCATTGGCAGTACTTACTGCTAGGGAATACCGTCCCTCTTACTCGTAGCCCCTCGCGTCCACGAAACGATTCAGTGACCGCGACTGTATGCTCTTTCGATCTGACAAGGGGAGTATACACCCTTCAGGTCACCGATTTTGACGAAACTTCGTAGGAATGTAGTATGAATGGGGAAGTAACAAATGATATATATATATATATATATATATATATATATATATATATATATATATATATATTATTTATGTGTTCTAAATATTGTGGCGTTTATATAAATACATATATATACATTTATAATATTTGCATTGTTTATTTTTTCTATTCCACATACGAAGTTTCATCAAAATCGGTGACCCGAAGGGTGTATACTCCCCTTGTGAGACGTAAATCTTAATAACCGCGGATGGGACAGTGCAATTTTTCGAGGCGAGAGATAACAAGTAAAGTCAATAAAAAATTATAATTGGTTTGCGTTTAAGCATATAAATATATCTAGCATTATTATAATACAATTCCTTACATATACGTATATGTTGTAACATGACGCCCGTCTGGCGCCAGTTACTTGTTACATTAATTAATAAACTTACTAAAGAGTCGGGAAATCGTGTTCTCTCGGAATACATTATGTAAAGAAAAAGCGATTTCCGTCTTTACTTGTTAGGTTTCTTGTATATTTTAGTGTTGTTTCGCGTCAGACCAGACGCAGCAATCAATCGTTATTGTATTTTCAGGACGCTGAGAATGGTGCCTGTTTGTTGCGGCCGCGTTCTCGGGACCCCAAGAAACGCGTATTTTTGTGTTGCGATTGCGTTCTCGGGACGCCGAGATGCGCATTTTTTTGTGTAGAGTTTGGCGGTAAGCAGAACTTGGACACAGTTCGTCATCACCAACTAATAAATAGAAACAGATAAGAAAGGCAGCGAGCTAACATCAGGGGCTGAAACGGCGTGCAGTGGAGCTGAGAGGAAAAAGAGCTCACTGGATGCACGGACATCATGCATAGGAAAATCTCACAAAAGACCGGAATTTCTTTTCCTACGGGAAAGTCCTGACCAGACTCCCTGCAGCTGAGACGGAGACAAACCGTTCGCAAATTACATAGCGAGACGGAAGAATCGAGATTGTAAGATCTCTCACAAGGGGTGCCTACACCCTGGGGGTCACCGATTTTTATGAAACTTTGCAGAAATGTAGTTTGGATATAAGAGCAAAAAATGCTAAACGGAGACGACGCAACTCTCAAGCGTTTTCAAGAAATCGCGATGAGAAGTTTAGCACGCTGCATAAGTACCGTTGCAAAAGTAAGCTTTTCGAAGCGGTGGCGTGGCGCAGCGGACAAGGCGTCGCGCTAGTAGTCTGCGGATCGAGTGTTCGCGCCA
>NW_018021767.1:0-2183 GCF_002006095.1 Pseudomyrmex gracilis
CGCGCTATCACATTTCGCGTAGCGACCGCCGACTGGATTCTCGCGTCGGATTCCAGTAGCCCCGATAACCTTACAATAAGCATTTTAAACCGATCGATAACACAAACGGGAATTACATAAACAAACATATAACTAAAACATATAATTAAACACACTGTTTAACCTTATACAAGCACCTTATAACAGTATACAGGGTGTCTCATGAAGATCATATCACCGCTCGTAGGCAGGTAGAAAGGATTATTCTGAGTCGAGAAATCCTAAACCATTTTTTTCTATTACATATAATAAAAGAGTAATTATTGAATAAATCAAGCCATTCAGCGCCGACTTTTAGCCGGGCGCACGTAAGTGAGCCGCGCAGAGCGCTCACGCATACAGGTCTATCTACATAGAACGCAGATGCAAATTGCAGGTCTTGCGGAATTGACCAATCACATTGGTCAAATCAGTCAATCAGCGAACGTGATTGGTCACTTCCGCGAGACCTGCGACCCACGACCCGCATTTGCGTCTTATGTGGATAGACCTTAACAGGCGCGTGGTTCACTGACGTGCGTTTGGCTAAAGGTCGGCGCTGATTGGCTTGATTTATTCAATAATTACTCCTTTTTTATACGTACTTTTTGACTCAGAATAACCCCTTCTACCTGCCTACGAGCGGTGATACGGTCTTCATGAGACACTCTGTATATAAACTACATAACTTACCAAATAAGAACAGGGATAAGAAAAACAAAAACTCGCTGATACTTTAACAACTAAAATAAGTAAATACGTTACAAACATGAGTAACTCATATGGCATGTTACCTTTTATTTTTACGTCTTAATGTCTCTTACCTTTACAGCAGAAGACCTTCTTTTCGAAAAAAGAAATGATGTATAGCTAAATATACAGGCCAAAAAATCGTTAAATACTTTTAGCAGGATATAGCAGGTTCAACGTCAAACAACGTAATTGGGCTGTAATAGTGTGAATATTAATCAATACATTCACTCGATAATCATATCGATAATTATCACGCAACTCTATGATTAAAGACCGGATTACACAGAGCGCTTTCCAGCTACGTACACAGGCGACACAGTGTCCATTAGTGTGAGAAAGAGCATATCAGTGTGTCTCACTCATACTAGTGGACACTGTGTTACACAGCGTCGCTTGTGTACGTAGCTGGAAAGCGCTCACAATAAGCATGCAATATTTTTTTTGTGCGCATGCATCTGTTGAGATTACGGGGAGTCGTAGGACTTGATTGCTGAATGAGATTTTACAAACTGACTAAGTTTAGTAGTTATCACTTTTACAACTGTTTGTACAATTATCGCATGCTATTTCTGACTCTTAGCCGTTGCTATACTGCGGTAAACTCTTCGGATGGACTCGGAGCCACACAGTATTCAACAGCTACCCACGATCTGTCTGTTGTTGCTCGCGATCGATCTTTTAAAGGGATCGATCGCGATCACTCAGCAATTTAGCGACCTAATTGCTACTGCACGTAGGCCGCTGACGTTGCGTGCTGCGTCCGTATTCTACTTAGCACTACGCTTAACAAGCAGATTCCATTTACAAAGAAATGCTGCTTGTTACCTTTTTAAATAAATTCGGGTCGATTGACCAATGATGCGTACCTTCCACAATTGCTCAATGGCCCGAACGAAATTAGACTAAATTTCACAACATTTTCCCCTCTTCTTGAAAGAAGGAAAAATGTATCGCCATTTTCCGTTTACTATACTAAAACTTACTATACTAAAACTCAGGTACTGTGTGCCCGATCTGTCGAGCACTTGGCTTTAGATCTCGAAGACTGAACATCTCTTGTCTCACTTGGAGTTTTCTCCTTCGTAACCAGAAACATAAAAAATAAGGAAATGTTGATACGGCAGTTTGAAGCAAACACTGGTGTTGAAGTGTAAGGTGAACAATGTTTATTAACGAATGTGTGGTCTATATAAACGTTTCGACCCTTGATTTGGGTCTTTATCAATATAAATTCTACAATATAAAATTACAATTGTCACGCAATAGTGAATAATACATAAATAAAAGAATGATAAAAACTTACAATAAATAAATAGATGGAAAGACGTTAGTAAAAATGTGTGTCACAAACAATAATGCTGTCACATCTTCATGGTAGCTATTTGGTAACTGAGAGATGTGAAGTATACATA
>NW_018021767.1:8908-28656 GCF_002006095.1 Pseudomyrmex gracilis
GAAGGATGATTTTTGATGAATACATTAGTGATTTTAAGGGCGTTTTTTATTTCGTTATCGTATTGAGATGTTTTTAAATTTGATAATCTCATTTGTTTGAGAATGGATACAAAACGTCCGCGACTATCAATCTTTNTATTGTTGTCAAATTGTTTAATATTATTTTCAAAATTTTTGATAAGTTCAAAAGTTAATTTTGAATTATTCAGTGGTGGAAGGCTAAAATTACTACCTAATTGTAACAAACCTACTACTTCGTTTGGAATGTTTATGTTGGTAAGGTTGATGAACCAATTTTTTCTATGGTATAATAATGTATTATTTGCATTGGATGTTTTTAGGTGTATGTCGATAGTGTGTGTGAGTTGTTCTTGAGGAGGAGGATGAGAAAAGGAAAATTTAAATGAAGGGTGTGTGAAAAACGAAGTGTTGTTACGAGGTGGTAAATCACGAACAGTCGCATGGTATTTAATTCTTTTGTTAAGAGAGATCAATCTGTTGTGCTTATTTTTCAACCAATTAAATTTGTTAATCATCCTTCTTTCTTCACAATAATGTAATTTGTTTAGTTTAACTAGTTGAGNATGGAAAAATACGCGATAGATTCTATAAGGTAGGTTAAATGTGATTGTTTTGTTGACTTTGAAAATGTTGTTGAGTATGATATTTCGGTATTTGTAGAGATCTGTGATTTCAAGTCGTAGTATTTTGTTTGCGAAGAGTGTACGTTTCTTATCAAAAACACATCGGAGTTGGTGATTATAAAAAGCTGTCACTTCAACACCAGTGTTTGCTTCAAACTGCCGTATCAACATTTCCTTATTTTGAAAGTTTTTGGAGCATTTTATTATCTAACAGAAACATAAACTTACGATTGTTACAGTAACCAAGGTTATGCTTATCAAAGTGGGGAGAATAAAATGCGGCTGCTTATAAAACGTGTAATCAACAGGATCATTTTCTTTTGTAAATCGTGTCAACTGTTCTTCTAATGATCGCAACTGCACTTTGTTCTGTGTTACACTTTCTAATTCCATGCCGTTACTTTTCACATGTTCCCTTTTTCTTGGTGCCGTGATATTAAAACGCGTAAGAACGTATTTATTCCTACGCCCTTAACTACTTGATTAGTTCGCACTATAATACTTGCTGTGGTCAACTCGCATTGCTCCGGCAGCTCTATTTCTCCGACTCCGGATATGACCTCCATTCTTTCTGACTTATTTTCGCACGTAATTCGTAAAGTTTCTTCTCTCAAGGTCAAGAACCATACGCGCGCCTTTGTTAATCGTATCCACACGGTTTGTCGTTTTGGTTGGAAACTATGTGGTCGATTTCACAGTCTTCGTAACTACCATCCTCGTTTATAAACATTTGTAATTTGCAGGGCGCTCCCTGCGAGAATCGATACATTGAATCCACGTTTTTACACACATAACGATCTTGTACGCTTATATAATTATTCCATTGTGTTTTGCTAAGTATAGAGTACGTTTGACGATTTGTGTCTATTGCTACTACCGGGTGCTTGACTCGCACCGCCGCAAACGCGTTGTCTCGTTCATGTACCGGTAAGGGTATTACTCTGTACACATTGTAACTACCGGAACTGATCAATAGAAATTTAACAAACGTAAATATATTTGAGTNGTCTCGTTCATGTACCGGTAAGGGTATTACTCTGTACACATTGTAACTACCGGAACTGATCAATAGAAATTTAACAAACGTAAATATATTTGAGTCCTTACAATAGACACTAACCGTGACAATCCTTTTTATCTCTAACCAGTTTTCCAGAGTCACGGCAAAAGGAAAACGCAGGTCCCGCATAAATTGATTATTCGCTTCTTTTCAGGCTATGTATAATTTGCTCAAGTGGCACTATTTCCAATTTTGCAAACTTAGTGTGCACGTCGGTAACGTACTCAATTATTCCCTTTGGCATCGAGTTCCATCTCTGACAGTAAACTGCCCAGCTTAAGGAAATAATCTCTCAGTTCTTGCTATTGTGCGTAGTCATCAACTTTTTGAGTTATTTTTACCACGCAGCCTATTCTCATTTCTCTCTATAATATTTTCTACATCGTCTACGTGAGCAATCGTGGCATTATGTACCTGTAATTGAGTTTTTACAGTATGTTGCAATACGGCCTGTTTATTTCCTATTAATTGCAACTACTCCGAGATTACTTTCTCGTCCTCTGCATCCATAGTGCCAAACAATATTTTGGCCACAGAACCGACTGCGTTTACTAGACCTCTCTGACTGCGCGTCGGTGTTCCTACTATCATTTTTATTCTTCTTACTAAAGTACTGACCTTGAGTTCCCTGTGCCGTAACTTGCCAGAAAAACTGTCACAAAACTTCTTATTGGTACTAAATATTTTCTCGTTGCTGCACAAGTCTCCGGAATTGTCCAACATTTTTCGCAACTGTTCTAGTCTACTATACATAGAAGTTACGTCTAATCTTATTGCGAGCTTCCATTCCTTGGAAGAACGGTACATTTTGCCTTGTTTCTCGAAATATATGCCAGGATTATGTTGAAACCTTTGAATCTTGAATTTTTGTTTTTTGGTCCCATCCCACGCAATACATACGGCAATTTTAAACAGTAAAATTTTTATCCTGTAAGATAATATTTTTACATTATTTTCTGCAACGGTCGTGTTCCTAAGCTGTGCTTGCCTATACATATTTTACTTTCGTCGCGGAGTAACCTGACTCGACTACGATTTCATCCGAGTTTAATTTTAATTCCTGGTGTCAAATTTATGCAAAACCGCAAATTTCTCTATTCCCCTCTTCCTTTCCGGACGGATTTTTCGATACTTCACACTTCATCACCAAGTTAGTTCTTCGCTATTTTTTGCGAACAACGGAAAAAATTTTTTCTTTTTTTGCATTACTAAATTTGTTAACTTTATAACATGGCGTCTCCATGCAGTCGATGCGGATGCGCTGGTCGACCATCCGGGTCTCTCTGCGTCACTTGTTGGCTCGGTCTTCAATGTGGTGGTGAAGACTGGGCCACCTCCTGTGAAAGTGTAAATGACGGTGAAAGTGACACTGATTTGCGGGTCAGTATCACGAGTGCGGCTACCATTGTCGTACTTCGAGACACCGTGGACACTAATGTTGAGAACCATGATCCTGCCTCGCCGGAGCCGTCCGTGCCGTCACCAACCGTTACTGTGACTGTTACCGATTCTGAGGATGAAGTGGTACCCTTGGAGCCGGAAGATTACTCCCCGGCCTCTCCAGACCCGAAGTCACCGCGCACCCCGCCGCCAGGTGTATTCCGGCACCTTTTTGACTGAGATCCCGATGTGGTGTGCCTGGGTCCCCCCTTGTCGCCTGATCTTTCCGTCGTAGTCATCTCTCACTCGGAGTGACGTGGTTCGGTAAGTACTTCTTTCTTTTACTTAATTTTCTATAAAGGCCTTTACCCTATTAACATGCACATTCTGTGTGCGTCTTCTCGCTTTTACGGTACATGTAACATCTGAAACTTTTGCAAATATTTCGTACGGACCAATCCATAGTGATTCCAGTTTCGTTGACCTTTCCTTTCTCAATGTTTCGTCATATAGCAGGACCTTATCGCCAATTTGGAAGATGCTGTTTTTGTCTTTTTATTGTAATAACGATTCGCTTTTTCTTTTTCCTCGCGCAGATTTTCCCTCGCCACGCGATTTGCGGCGCGTAATCGCTCCTTTACCTCCTGTGCGTAATCTTCTAGATTATATTGTGTCGCCGGAGGTTTTTTTAACGCGGTTGACAATTCCGCCTGTCTACCATACATTAATTCAAACGGTGTAAACCCTGTGGCTGAATGTGGCGTAGTATTGTACGCAAACATAGCGTACGGAATCCATTCGTCCCAATCTGTTTGATCTTTATTTACGTAGTGCCTTATATATTCAACCAACGTCCTATGAGAACATTCCAAAGCTCCATTTCTTTCGGGGTGATATGCCGTTGTTTGGATTTTATTACTTCGTAACAATTTGCACACGTTTTTAAACATTTTGTTGACAAAATTCGTGCCTCGATCTGTTAGTACCGTTTTTGGAATGCCATACTCGCACACTATTTTTGTAACAAACTCTTTTGCTACTGTCGCTGCTTCCTGATTTGAGATAGGTATTGCCTTACTGAATTTTGTTAAATTATCCTGGAAGATCAATAAGTACTTATTTCCGTTGTTTGTAATGGTTAATGGTCCGACAATATCAAGAGCGCATTTCTCAAATGGCTCTGCTAGAGTATCGGTGACGACCATTGGTGCCTTAATTCTTTTTGTCATCTTATTTCGTTGACAAGATGCACACTTTGAGATATACTCCTCCACATCCTTTGTAAGACGCGGCCAATTATAATTCTGGCGAATTCTTTTTACGGTTCGCGCTATCCCTTGGTTCGGTTCTAACGGCGCATCGTGATACTCATACAGTATCTGTTTCCTTTCTTCTTCCGTGAGTTCTTGTGTCTCACTTGCTTCTTTGTTCTCATCGGTTTCCTCCCCTTTGTATGTACATACTTCAGGTTGCTCGATGTTTCGGCTTAATGCATCTGCGTTGGTGTTGGCTTTCCCTTTTTTATAAATTATTTCATACTTGTATTCCTCAAGTTTCAACCGCCAACGGATTAGTCGTGATCCGGGGTCCTTGACACTGAATAACCACACAAGTGCCCTGTGATCCGTTACAATTTTAAATTTAACGCCATATAAATATGGCCGGTATTGCTTTACGGCCCAAACTATTGCCAACAATTCTTTTTCCGTGGTGCTGTAATTTTTTTCGGCAGTATTTAACACTCGACTCGCATATGCAATAGGCTTATCTTGTCCTACCGGGCCTTGTGACAAGACAGCTCCGATTGCGTAACCTGATGCGTCGGTTGTACCGATAAACTCCTTTGTGAAATCCGGATATGCAAGCAAAGGTGCGCTGTTCAATTTTTCTTTTAATATTTCAAATGTTCGCTGCTGTTCCTGGCCCCACTCGAACTTGACTCCTTTCCGAGTTAGCTGAGTCAGAGGTTTTGCAACTCTAGAGAATTGGTCAATGAACTTTCGATAATAGCCCGCCAATCCTATGAAAGTCTGTATATCTTTTATCTTTGTCGGCACAGGAAAATCTCTTACTGCACTTATTTTTGATGGATCTGGTTTTATCCCATCTTCGGTAATAATGTGCCCTAGGTATGTGATTTCCTTCCGGAAAAACTCACATTTGTCCGGCTGTAACTTCAAATTATTTTCTCGAAGTCATTCGAACACATCCTTTAGTCATTTACTGCGTTCCTCTAAACTGGCTCCATGTATTACAATACCGTCTAGATATACGAAGCACTTTATTCCTTGTAGTCCAGTTAAAACCGAATTCATCAGCCTCTGGAACGTTGCTGGCGCGTTCTTTACTCCGAAGGGCATTCGATTATACTCGTAATGCCCGTACGGCGTTGAAAATGCTGTCTTGCATTTATCCGTCTCTTTCATGGGTATCTGATGGTAACCCGACGCCAAGTCTAACGTAGAGAAGTACTTAGCATTCCTCAGCTGATCCAAAATTTCGGTTATGTTAGGTAGTGGAAACGAATCTCTGATGGTGACGTCGTTTAGACGTCGAAAATCCACTACTATTCTCAGTTTTCTAATGCCCGACGCGTCCATCTTCTTAGGTACTACTAGAAGTGGCGCATTTCATTGACTTTTGCTAGGTTAAATTATTTCATTGTCTAGCATTTTTCTTATCTGCCTATCAACTTCTTTCTTATGATTCTCTGGCAATCGGTTCGGCCTTACATTACTCGGCGCAGTGTCGGCCTTGACCGGAATCTGATGTTCCACCGCGTTTGTCTTACTCAGCGGTTCACCGGCTACGTAAAAAATATTGCTATATTCTTCGCTTAACTCGTAAATTTTCTTTCTTTCTTTTTTATTCAAATGTTGTACCCGCAACATTTCTTTTAATTTTTCATGACGCGTAAGGCCGCTGACTTTATTTTTCATCTCGTTTATCTCTAAATTTCCGTCGACGTCCGTTAATGGCTCAATTTTCACCTGCGGAATCTGCATTTTTACGGTTCGTTTCGTTGTGTTGATTATGCTCACGAGGCACAAATAATTTTTTGGCTGTACAAGACAACTGCCGATGAATACTCCTGGCTGTTTTTTTTTTTTGCTTCAATTAATCCTACCTGATTGGTATCTCTTATTGCTGTTATAATGGCCTCACATCTCGATGGTATCTCTTTGTTTTTATGAGGATGTGGGGTCAGCGCCTCCTGTCCTACGAGAATTTTCCCTTTCTTATAGTCGTGAGTGACGTAATATTTCTTTAAGAAATCGGTTCCTAAAATTCTTTCATAATTTATAGGAAAATCATCCCTTACAACGTACATAGGATGCTTGATTTTCTTATCCTTGAGCTGGATAGTTGCCAAAAACTTCCTTATTATGCAGGCTTTATGACCTGTAACTCCCGTTAACTCTATACTTGTTAATTTCGCGGGAGTTTCTTCTTTCAAGCATTTCTTTTTAATGAGTGACACTGAGGCTCTTGTGTCATACAGTAACTCTGCTATTCCACGCTTTGCCTCTTTAATTGGCATTCTCACGATGTCCAAACTGGCTTGCATCGTATTTATTTTGGTAATTTGAAGATCTGCTATTGTTATAGCTTTCCTTTTCTTACTGCCATCTTCGTCATTTTCAGACGAGTCGTTGCTGTCACTTTGGTTCTGCTTATTACTTTGTTTTTTATGCGATGCATCTGTCGCTTTCTTCCCTTGATATTTCTTCTTATCATTTAGAGCCCAGCAACTTTCCCTGGAATGTCCTGTTTTCTTGCAATAGTTGCAATATTTTTCAACGGCATTTATTCTGCCGCCTGCCTTTGGCAATGACACTTTGCTGACTCGGCAATCTCGACCGAAATGTCCGTGCTTTCCGCTTTTAAAACATGTGTCTTTATTATACTTTCCTTTATTTTGCGGATTCTGATTTTTTATTCGCCCGCTATGAGGTGTTGTCACCTTTTCTTCCGAGCTGGCCGCATTTATAGCCTCCTGTAGAGTTCCATAGTTCCGTGAGCGAATTATTGCTTTAATTTTGCTTTTTAATCCTATTTGAAATTGTTGTAATGCCTGCTTCTTGATTGTCCTCATAATGATGCGTTTTTCTTCAACGGTGTGTCTCCTACCTTCCACCATGGCCCCATACAACTCCATGGTGATCTGATTCACACGTTGGCCGTACGTTTGCGCACTTTTGCTATTCTTTTGCCTCAACGTGTTAAAATCTATCTGCAACTGAGTAACACTTTTCTTTGCAGCATAAGTGTTTTCAACTTCCTCTTTTAACTGTCGGAAGTTGCAGATATTCTTTGTCTCAACATCTAACAAAGCCTGACCTCGCAACTTTGTACACAATACTGTTTGTAACAAAGCAGGTTTATCCAACGGGCTAACAACTCCCGCTGCGTACTCACACGCGTTCAAAAATTCGCGTATTTGTTCAGCTGATTTCCCGTCAAACGCTGGTATTAAATTCACAGCGTCTTTCAATTGTAGCTGACTCCTGTTTACTACGTGGTTTCGGATGTCATCATCCGTCCGTCCGTACGTGATATCGAGTTGCTTGCTCGGGCGTACATGTGTGTTTCTTCGTGTGGGTGGAGCACCTGTTTCGCGCATTCTTTCCTAGCTCCCCGATTTGCCTACTTAACGCGTCTACACGTGCTTCCATTGCTCCTAATGTCCGCAAGACCTGACGTAGGACTTCCTCGGTGGGATCATGATTTGGCCTACCCGACCCTGGGTCCCCTGCGGACCCCGCTCCACGAGCTCCGACTAGCTCGTGTTGCATTTGCGTTATTTCCCTGTCTACCGCGTCCTGGGCTTGCCTAACACTTTCTATGTTCAGAACCCGTTCCGTGTTATCTAAATCTGACGCAAGGTTATTTTCGCCCGCCTGGAACATCTCGCTTTGATTCAAAGAAGAAGGTTTGTTATTACCGTCTTCCTCCTTTAACAAGTTCCCAGCGATACTCCGGTCTAGTTTTATTTCGAACTCTGTTTTAATTGTTACGTTCGGATGTGATTCCGTGTTGCTATCACCTTCGAATCTCAACCGGCGCCTATACGTGTGTACCTCTAATTTCGCCGAAGCGGTTCGCGGTTCCGGTGTCGGTATTAAATTTTTATTTGTTCGATATTCACGAGCGGAGTTCCAATTGCGTTTTTCCGGGCAACCTTTCTGCCGGTTTTCTGACATTTACAAAACGTTATTACAAAATTTTCGACTTACGCTAGCGCTCTCATTTCCTCGCCTGCTGAGTGTTGTTTTGCGTAACGCAGATATCTATGTAAATCGATGACTCCTATGCCGCCGCCGCTGCTGCTGACGCTGCTACCGCCGCTGTATGCTGCCGCCGTGCGCTACCGCTGTATGCTATCGCTTTGGTTGCCGCTTCGGTTGTCGCTCATTTTGCCGAATTTTCTTTTCTTCTACCGGTCCTTTTATGCGTCCGAAATGGTTCTTTCGTTAACACTTCCTCGGAGTACTTGCGGTAAAATTTGCTTCTTTTTCTTTCTTTTTATTTTTTTTCCGCTGCTTCTACCCCGCTTGTAACACTGCTCACCTTACTATTGCGGTAGGTCAGTTCCGTGCGTAACCCGAGATCGTGAGCGTTGAACAGTGATTTTTTATTCTCTTTCTCGCACCACTTGCTTGTACTATTAACTCTGTTACTTTTCTGTTTCAGGTGCTGAGAACCCGTTTCACGTATTGTTAGCCGGGATTTTCTGGTTTATTCTTCTTTTAGAATATATTTCCTTTATATTTTACTTTGACAGTTTTCTTTTTTTTCTCACCAGTAATCCTTGACGTCCTTGTTGTTTTCTCCACAATCCAACCGGAATCTTCTTCGTACTAAATACTGATAGGATCCTGCCTCGGTAGTTGGTTTAATATCCCACCGCTGCCACCAAACTGTGTTGAGATTACGGGGAGTCGTAGGACTTGGTTGCTAAATGAGATTTTACAAACTGACTAAGTTTATTAGTTAGCACTTTTACAACTGTTTGTACAATTATCGCACTATTTCTGACTCTTAGCCGTTGCTATACTGCGGTAAACTCTCCGGATGGGCTCGGAGCCACACAGTATTCAACAGCTACCCACGATCTGTCTGTTGTTGCTCGCGATCGATCTTTTAAAGGGATCGATCGCGATCACTCAGCAATTTAGCGACCTAATTGCTACTGCACGTAGGCCGCTGACGTTGCGTGCCGCGTCCGTATTCTACTTAGCACTACGCTTAACAAGCAGATTCCATTTACAAGGAAATGCTGCTTGTTACCTTTTTAAATAAATTCGGGTCGATTGAGCAATGATGCGTACCTTCCACAATTGCTCAATGGCCCGAACGAAATTAGACTAAATTTCACAACACATCGTTAATTAATTTATGTGAATATGTAATATACGTCAACAAAATTTTTTAATTGAATACATGAAGTGCTTCTAGTAAATGTATAAATATAGATATATTAATAAATATAGTTTAACTCAATAGTAATACATATGTTTATAATACATATTGGTGCGAGATGCGGCGCGTGTCGTCCACGCAGTATACAAAGATGTTCGTCGAACGATCGATCGCTTAGATGCTTTTGTTCGGGTAGCAACGGAGACGTTTACGGCGAGGTTCAAGAGGAGTTTGAAGCCGGACTCAGAACTGACAAGAAGCTGGACTAACGGCTTGGGTTTTCCTCGCGCTTTTACCGCGTCTTTGTAACGCTTACACTAATAAAGTTGTTGTGAGATTGACGCGGTGTTATTTTCTTTTCGCGAAACGAAGCAACGCGGTCGGAACGTGATAAAACGCGGTCGCGGACGCAACATTTGGGGGCTCGTCCGGGATAAAGTTCGAGAGATCGGCGGCATGCCTCTTGTGCACTCGCTGCGAAGAACGCGCAAGCAGAACGCGGCAGAGGCGTCAGCGGAGCCGGCGGCGACGATGGACGTCGATATGGAAGGCGACTCTTTCGTTGCAAGAAAGCACGGACGGGGAGAGACGGCGACGGAAGTCACGACTCTTCAGGTCGCTTTAACGGAGATTCGAGAGCTGCGGGAGGAGCGGCAGCGTAAGTGCGAGCTGTTTTGTTGGCGAGAAGATGAATTCGGCGCCTTTGTACAGCAGCGAGAAAAGGAGTTCCAGCGTTTGGAAGAGCGATTGCAACAGAGCGTTTTAGGCGAGTCATTTCCAAATTCATTAAATCGCGCGGGCGCTACGCCAATGAGTATTAAAGTAAAGCCGGATGTGTTTGATGGAAGCGGGTCGTTGCGGGAGTTTTTGACGCAGTATGAGTTGGTTGCGCGCGCAAACGGATGAGACAGAGAGGCGAAGGCGTTAATGTTAGCGACAAATTTGCGGGGAAAGGCGCGCTCTGTGTTGGAGGGATTGGAGGGAGAGTTTTTGTACGCCGAGGTGCGTTCCCGGTTGGAGCTGCGTTTCGGAGAGCAGGAGCTCTTCCAGAGTTATTACATTCAATTTACGAATCGTAAACAGGGGAGCGGCGAGGATTTCGCGGCGCTTGGCGCAGACTTGGAGCGTTTGTCGCATCTCGCGTATCCTGAGTGTCCGCATGCGGTCCGGGAGAAGATCGCTTGCGCGCAGTTTATTGCCGCTCTTTCCGACGGCTTTGTTAAGCGCACGTTGCAGTTGGAGAACGTGACCTCATTGAAGACTACCGTTGAACGGGCAAAAACAATTAAATTAATACAAGAAAATAGTTTCCGGGGCGGAGAGTCGTCAAATAATTCTAAAAGGAACGGTGATCATCGGGAAAACGGGCAAACTTCTAGTTTCCAAGGGGGAAAAGACGCCCGCGACGGGGGCTGAGTGGCTGGTGAACCGAAGAGAGCGCAGAAGCCAGAAGCTGGAGGGGATAAAAAAGAAAAGGAGTGTTGGAAGTGTGGCAAGAAAGGTCACTTCCGTTACGAGCGCCCGGCCAACCTCTCGGAAAACAAGGTTTAGTCAAGCTTTCGGAGGTGGGTTCGGCTTTGAAGGGAAACATCTCAGAGAAAAAGTTTGTTGTAAATAGAGTAAATTTTGGGAGAAATAATTTGTTCGTGTTTTCCGGCTTGTTAAATGATAAAGTGTGTTCTTTTAAATTTGATACGGGCTCTGATGTGTCGATAGTGAATTTTAATTATGTAGAGAGGTCGCGATGTCAGAAGTTGACAGGAAAGCCGAGTTTGAGATATCCTACCGGGGAGAAGATTCCTGTTGAATTCAAATGTGTGGCTCGAATAGTCGTAAGGAGACGTTCTTTGAAAATGCCTCTTTATGTAGCGGATATATTCGACAACTGTATTTTAGGCCTAGAATTTTTCAGGAAGACAGGGTTGGATAGAATGATGAAGACTCTCATTGTTGCTCTTTTGGGTGGAGCGAAGAAGATTTGCGATCGAGTGTGTGAGGGGCGTTTTTGCTGAGTTCTTGATCAAATTTCAGGATGTCTTCTCTGATCAGATCGTGGCTGGAAACTGTGATGTTTTTTAGCATGAAATTAATCTGCAAGATTCTCGTCCAATTAAGCAAGCTCCGAGGAGGGTTCCGTTGGGAATGCGGACTGAGGTGGAGAAAATTCTTCAGGAAATGAAGGACCAAGGGGTCATTGAAGAATCTTTTAGCCCGTGGGTTTCCCCGGCGGTGATTGTAAAGAAAAAGGACGGGGATTTAAGATTTTGTATGGATTATCGCAAGCTTAACGCGGTCACGATCAAAGATTTTTATCCTTTTCCGAGGGTTGACAATCTTCTGGATCAATTGTCCGGGAATGAGTGGTTCTCTACTTTGGATATGAATAGTGGGTATTGGCAGTTAAAAATTTGACCAGAGGATAGGGAAAAAACTGCTTTTTCAGTAGGCAATGAGTTGTGGTAGTTCACGGTGATGCCTTTCGATTTATGCAACGCTCCAGCCACTTTTGAGCGCTCCATAGAGCGTATTCTTCAGCAATTGCTAACAAAGATTTATTTGGTTTATTTAGATGACGTAGTTGTTTTTGGTAAGTCCTTCAAGGAGGAAGTAGCCAATTTGAAAGAAGTTTTTCTGAGGCTTAGGGCAGCTAATTTAAAGCTTAATCCTAATAAATATAATTTATTTAGAAAACAGGTGAAATATCTTGGTCATGTGGTTTCGGCCGAGGGGATCTCGACGGGTCCAGAAAAAATTGCAGCTGTGGCGGAGTAGCCTGTTCCGCAAAATAAGAAACAAGTTCGCAGTTTTCTGGGATTTTGTACTTACTATCGTAAATTTGTGAAGGGTTTTTCTTTGATTGCGAAGCCGCTGTTTGTTTTAACTGAAAATCAGGTTAAGTTTGTTTGGACAGAGCAGTGTCAGGAGGAGATTCGCGTTTGCGAATCTTAAGCGGACGTTGTCTTCTCTTCCTGTGCTTCTTTTCTTCTTGAAGAAGGAGAGTTAATCTTGGACACAGATGCTTCTGGACATGGTGTTGGCGCAGTTTTATCGCAGGTTCAGCGGGGAACGGAAAGGGTCATCGCTTATTATAGTCGGATATTGAGTAAGGCTGAGAGGAATTATTGTGTTACTCGGCGTGAGTTATTGGCTATGGTTGATTCAATGAAATCTTTCCATCACTACCTGTATAGGCGGAAGTTTCGAGTTTGCACTGATCATGCTTTACTTAAATGGCTAATGTCTTTTAGAGATTTGGAGGGTCAATTAACTCGCTGGGCGGAGAGGCTTCAGCAGTATGACTTTGAAATAGCTTATCGGAGTGGTCGAGCGCATGGAAACGCGGATGGGCTTTCTAGGCGACCTTGTGCGGAATCTTGCTGCAGGTATTGTTTGAAGATAGAGATGAGAGATGTTTTGAAGCAAGAAAAACAAGTAACTCGGATAGTTTTTGAGGGGGTCGCGTCCGAAGAGTGGCGAAAGGATCAGCTGGAAGATCAAGCCGTTTCGATCATTTTACTTGAAAAAGAAAAGAATTGTCGTCCTTCTTGGGAAAAGGTTTCTGCTATGGGCCCTTCTTCGAGGATTTATTGGTCTCATTGGAACGCTTTAGTTGTTTCAGATGGAGTTCTGCATAAAAGGTGGATAGCTCCGAATTTGAAGTCAAGTTTTCTTTTTCAAGTAATTGTTCTTCAGAAGAGGGTTGAGCGACTTTGGAGGAGGCTCATGATGCTTCTTCTGAAAGTTATTTCAAAGTTAATAACACGTTACGAAAAATTCGCAAGCGGTTTTATTGGGCTGTATGTAAAAGAGATGTGGAAAACTGGTGTAAATTTTGCAAAGTTTGTATTGAAAAAAAAGGTCCTTCAGACAAGAGTAAGTCTCCGTTGCAGGTTTTTAATGCCGGCGCGCTTTTTGAGAGGTTACAGATAGACATTTTGGGTCCTTTTCCGTCGTCTTCTTTGAGAAATAAATACCTCCTTGTAATTGTGGATTGTTTTTCTAAGTGGGTAAAAGCTTTTCCTTTAAAGAATATTAGAGCGTCGACCGTTGCGGAAGTCTTTGTTAATCAGGTGGTTTCCAGGTTTGGTGTGCCGTTAGAGTTACATACAGATCAGGGTAAGAATTTTGAATCTCGACTTTTTCAGGAATTGTCGTAGGTGTTAGGAATGAAGAAAACAAAGACTACTGCTTTTCATCCGCAGTCTGATGAGCAAGTTGAAAAACAACATCAGACGATAATGCAGTATTTGTCTAAGTTTGTTGATAAGAATCAGAAAAATTGAGATTGTTGGATTTCTATGTTTTTTTTTGCTTACAGATCTTCTAGGCATGAAGCTACAAGGGTTTCACCTGCCGAATTGAATTTCGGGCGTGATTTGCGTCTGCCGTTAGATTTGTTACGGGGCTCTCCACCAAATTACTGTTCAAGTTCTTTGGAAAATTGTATTCGTAAGTTGGAGTCAAAACTAGAGGAGATTCATCAGATTGTTATAGAGCGTTTAGAAATGAAATTGAACAAGGCAAAAATGCGATACGATTTGAAAGCTAGGCACGTTCTTTTTGATGTCAGGCAGAAGGTTTGGTTTTTTAATCCTCGCAGAAGCAAGCGAAAAGCTCCTAAGTTGCAAAGAAGTTGGGAGAGGCCTTACGTAGTCGTTAAGAAATTGAGTGATGTGATATATTGTATTCGTCGCTCGGATAGGCATAAAAGTAGAGTGGTGCATGCTGATAGGTTGGCTTTGTTTTGCGAAAGGTGGGAGCATGCGTCGGAGTCCCGTACAGACTAATGGGGAGTGTATTTGTTTTATTTGTTTTCGTGTTGTGGGTATTTGTTTTTTTTTTAAGCATAATTACTCGTTTCGTTTTCTTTCTATCAGTTTTAGCTCTGTTGCTACCCCGTCTTTCCGTTTCGTCGTTGGACGTCTGTGTCGTTGCGATCTACGTCTTTGAAGCCGTACTGCAAGTACGCCTTACTCACGGTTTTAAACGTGGTTTTTTGTGGGTCTTTGGGTGAATACTGAAGCGGGGACTTGGGATGTTCTTTTGGACGATGGGTTCACGTAAGTTTCCCCCTCCCCCTTTGTCCAAAGACGGAAAATTTTTTTGTGGACACTAGAATTGCCTCGAAGGGGATTCTCGGGAAGAGTTTCTCCGGTGAATTGACTCATTTATTCTGGAACAGCAGTCTGGAAGAGAGCGGGAAATTTGACTTCTTTTTGGTTTATCGGGACGATGATCTAGAAGAGAGAGAGGGCAGTGTTGCGAGATGTGGCGCGTGTCGTTCGGTATACGAAGATGTTCGTCGAACTATCGATCGCTTAGATGCTTTTGTTCGGGTAGCAACGGAGTTGTTTACGGCAAAGTTCAAGAGAAGTTTGAAGCTGGACTAACGGCTCGGGTTTTCCTCGCGCTTTTACCGCGGCTTTGTAACGCTTACACTAATAAAGTTGTTGTGAAATTTACGCGGTGTTATTTTCTTTTCGCGAAGCAAAGCAGCGCGGTCTGAACGTGACGAAACGCGGTCGCGGACGCACACACACACACACACACACACACACAACAATATATATATATGTATATTTAATAATAGTAAGTATAAATAACTGTAACATTAATAAAGACCAATATTAGTAAAGAATAATTACGATCTTTATTAAAAACTTTTAGAATATAAGTTTAGTGCTATATTTCTAAATACACAAGAACTTTATACCAGAATCATTAAATGAATCAAAATATTTTCAAACAATTAAAAAACTTTTTCTATTATGTTTTTACAAGATGTTCGCTAATTGCCATAAAATCATTCGTGAGCAAGAAAAATAAATACTATGGAATCAAAAAATTCTATCAATTTGCATTTACAATAATTATCGAGATCATCAATAAAAAAAATCCGCAGATAGGCATGCATTGAGCTGTCTACCGCGCGTAAGACAATCTGGCGCATTTCGCGCGCTCACGGTGTTACTCGTAGCTACGTATGAGAAAAACTAATAGTAGCATATACTATGCAGTATGTACATGACAAGAAGTAATTATTGCAAATTTCGCACAATGATGATGACTTTTGGACTCAAGTACTCCTTCTACCTGTCTTCGAGAGACTCTACAGCAATAATCGGACATCTTGTATATAACTTGGTGTATGAATGTTCTTCTTCAGTGTTGACTATTTTTGCTGATTCCTATTCTGCTGGTATTCTTGCTGTTGCATTTGAAACAAATACAATACATAGAATTATACATATATATATATAAATACCGGGGTACACACACACACACACACACACGTGTCATCTTGTTTCTTTTTGTATAAACCTAATTTGTAATGCTACAAAAAAACACATTTTGTGTGTTGGCATACTTTATTATTGTATTGTTTTTTTCTTCCCCAGTGATAATGAAGAGACAAAAGTTTATACAAAAACTGCATAAATCGTTGTTCTTGTCGACGTATTCTTGCTCGAGTACTTCTTGGTCTTCGAACTGGAAACAATTCTAATATATATATATATATATATATATACATTTAGTTATCTAGTAATATCTACGTTTATTCACTTACCAAAAGTATTGTTATTATGTTTGCTTGCAGATGTGGAAGTTGCTAGAAGTAAAAATATACATTAATAAATTAATATATGTTATATATGTATAAAACAAATAAAAGATACTTTTTTTGTTTATAACTATTTCCATTCGCTTACCAGTAGCATTACTAGCATTCAAGGAACTTGAAGAAAAAATATGTGGAGATCGTACGACAGTAGGTGATGTACAAGATGTTACAACACACACACGCACACACACACATATATATATATGTATATATATATATATATATGTATATACATACGTATATATATTTATATGTATATGTATATGGAACGTATATTTACGTCTCATATCACCTAAGATAAGCGTTTGTACAAAAATTAGAAAAACCCAAAAAATGTTTGAAGGCTTAAAATTTTTGTTTTTGTTTGTAGTTTACAAATAACCGTGACCTTTTGAAAAGTTCAAAACGACTGTTCCAATATAACTTTTCAAATAAATAAAAATAAAAAAAAAAAATAAA
Organism: Pseudomyrmex gracilis; assembly: GCF_002006095.1. Lineage (NCBI taxonomy): Eukaryota > Metazoa > Arthropoda > Insecta > Hymenoptera > Formicidae > Pseudomyrmex > Pseudomyrmex gracilis. The sequence continues at coordinate 25,497 of NW_018021767.1, forward strand.
ACAATTTGAAAACAATTCATAGATCAGGTAGTCCAAATTGTTTGGAGTTTTTCATAAAAATCAGTATTTGAGGGTTTTTTAGCTCAGTCATAATTCACAGTCAAATTTTCAAAATTCAAAGTGATGAGTCCAATATGGCTACTGTACTGAATGAAGAATTGGAACACTTCTTAATTATGTAATCCAAATTTAATTTTTTCCCCATAAAAATTAATATGTTAGAGTTTTTTAGGATGTATTTTTATCACAATTTATAGATTCTGAAAAAAATTTATGAATAATTCAAAAATACATTGTATCCAAGATCACAAAGTTTTACGAATTTTAGATATATTTTCCAATTATTTATAAATTTTTTTTCACAATCTATAAATTTTGAAAATACATCTAAGAAAACTCTCTCATACTTATTTTTATGGGAAAAAAATTAAGTTCGGATTACATGATTAAAAAGCGTTCCAGTCAGTTTTTCATTCAGTACAGCCGCTATATTAGATCCGTCAGATTTTGGAAATCTGACTGTAGAATATTCATAACTGAGCTGAAAAACTCTTAAATATCGATTTTTATGAAAAAATCGAAGCAATTTTGAATTACCTGATCCATAAATCAAGTGTTTTTAATCATTTTTATATCTACTCTAGACACCATATTGGAGAGACTGTTTTGAATTTTTCAAAAAACCACATTTTTCTTAAACTCCACATAAAAACAAAAATCTTAAGCTTTTAAATATCTTATTTTGTCCTTCTGAATTTTGTACAGACGCTTGTCTTAGTTGACGTGGAACGTCTCATATATATATACAGGGTGTGTGATGATCATAATACTGTTTGTAGGCAGGTAGGAGCGGTTATTTAGAATCAAAAGGTTCTTTACCATTTTACGAAATTTGCAATAATTACCGAGGTCTTAATAAAGATCTGCACATGAGCGTGCAGCAACGTGCAAAATGACAGCTCGGAGCTGTCATTTGTTCGCACGCTCGTACGCCGTACCAACGGAATGACAGGAAATAATAAACAACATATAATATACATAAAAAATCAATAACTAACGACGACTAACTAATGTGACGCAAAACTATGAACTTTGTAAGTTTTTAAAACTTGAAATGAATAAGTCTAATGTCATGATAAGTTAAAAATGAGTTCTTTTATACTTTTGTAATTAGTTATTTAAAACAATAATATTGTATTAGTTTGTTATTAGTTAATAAAACAATACTATTTTAGTAATAATACAGTAATAAGTAAATACCTAATTACAAAAGTATTAAAAAACTCATTTTTAATTTATTTTGACATAAGACTTATTTTAAGTAAAAAAATACAAAGTTCATATCTTCACGTCACATTAGTTAGTCATTCTTAGTTACTAATTTTTCATGTATATTATATGCTGTTTATTACTTCCTCCCATTCCGTTGCTACGGCGTACGAGCGTGTAAAAAAATGATTTTCCGAGTTGTCATTTTGCACGTGACTACACGCTCATTCGCTGATCTTTATTTCTTAAGTTCTCGTTAACTATTGCGAACCTCGCAAAATAGTAAAGGACTTTTTGACTCTAAATAACTCTTTCTACCTGCCTACAAACAATAATATGATCATCAGACACCCTACACACACACACACACACACACACACACACATATATATATATATATATATATATATATATTAGGTGCGCAACTAAGTTCTCGCTGTTTTTTTTTTAATACAACTTTATTGTGAAAAAATGGTTACAAATAAATCATTCAAAATATTGCCCATCGGTAGCTACAACTTTTTCCCAATTTTCTGGCAGAGCTCGAATACCGTTACGATAAAAGTGTTCGTCTTTTGAGGCTTACCACGAATCAAGCCACTTTTTGATGTCTTCATATGAGCGGAACTGCTGCTCAGCCAGATCATGTGCCATCGAACGGAACAAGTAATAATCGGACGCCGCAATATCTGGAGAATATGGCGGGTGGGGTAGGACTTCCCATTTGAGCGTTTCCACGTAGGTTTTAACGGGTTTGGCAATATGAGGCCGAGCGTTGTCATGCAGTAGAATCACTTTTTTGTGCCTCTGCTCGTATTGTGGCCGTTTTTCATGCAGTGCTTGGCTCAGTCGCATTAATTGAATTCGATACCGTTCCCCAGTGATGGTTTTGTTTGGTTTCAACAGCTCATAATACATAACACCGACCTGGTCCCACCAAATACACAGCATAACCTTCCCAGCGTGAATATTCGGCCGAGCCGACGACGTAGAAGCATGACCGGGCAGTTCCCATGACTTTCTTTCCTTTGGGTTGCTGTAATGAATCTATTTTTCATCACCCGTCACGATGTGATAAAGAAAACCCTTCTTTTTTTGCCGCTGGAGTTGTTCACAGGCAAAACACCGACGCTCAACCAGTGTTGCTAGATCAGGCCGGCCAGCACCAAGAGCACCGAGGTGGTAGGGAGCACGCACACAGCGAGAACCGCCGTCCGTGTGCGTGACGTCACGCTCGGCTGTTCGGCTCGTGAAAAAGCGCAGACATACTATGTTCTGCCTCGCTTCCACCAAGCACGCTACGCGAGCAAGACATTGAGGCTCGAAAGCAATGTTTCGTTGCGCGCTTATAGCGTATGACAATACGACAACGCAAAATGCTTTTCCATGATTTACAATCTTGGAAAAAATAGATAATATTATTAATAAGGATGAGTTAAACATCTCAAAATGCATTTATTATTACAGTTTTATTAATTCTTATTAAAAATTAACTGCAATACTTTTAAAGTTTTTAGATTATTTGTAGAATTTTGAAAAATATTAAATATATATATAAACTATAGAATTAGTATTCATAATTTTTCTATATTTTTAATTTGTAAATTACACGAAAAGAATCTACATTTTACAGATGCATAATTCTAAAGTATTTAATTCATATGAATATAATGTATTAATTAATTGAATTTCGTATAATATGAATTAAATATTTTGAGATTATATGTCTGAAAAATGTAGATTTTCTCTCTCTTGTCATAATTTACAAAACAAAAATATATAAAAAAAAGAACACTAATAACTTTCAATATTCAAAAAACTTTTGAATTCTTTTAGTTACCTTATATGTAATAATTCCTAAAAAAATATAATGCATCTTGAAATGTTTTAC
>NW_018021767.1:28936-32971 GCF_002006095.1 Pseudomyrmex gracilis
GTCGCTCGTTTCATACATCGAGATTTCCATGTTGGTGACATCGCAATTTGTGGAATCAATTGACAACAATGTAATTTTTTGAAATACATGAAATGTCATGCATTTTCCCTAGAAAATGAACTTAAAATATTAAATAAACTTTGCTACAGAAATCTTTCATGTTACAATATAAAACATTTTCGCAACAATTATATAATACAAGTTTTATGCAATGATGATAGGTAATATTATGAAGAAAGTAGTGGTCTTTTGCATTACCCATGAGGTGCCACTAATAGCGCGTTAGGTTTTTTAACGTGGACCTTCGCCTGTAGCCCTATTCTACCACGTTTTATTTCGCATCTGTTAGGTTTTTAAATATGGATGTCGGATATATAGAATGTTTTGTGGTTTTTATATTGAAAGAAGTAAATCACAATATTGTTATTTTAATGTAAAAAGTTTATTAGGTAATAATATTTAATTTAGTTAATAATATAAAATATATATAATAAAATATAGTTGGCTCCAATTATTCAATATTATATTAATTTTATTAATAATTACTAGAATATTGAATAATTGAAGCGCTTCGGCCTCATCTTCCGCGCGGTCCTCCTCTTCCGCGCAGGCCTCCTCTTCCGCGCGGGAAAAATCCTCTGGCACCGCGCTGGTACCAGTGGGCTCTGGCGCGGCCCGCTCCTCTTCTGTGTCTTCCTAAAATGAGGATTATTAAAAAGAAAAGATTTCCAATTATTATATTGAGTTACTAATAGTTGCGTTATATTAATAACGCAATATAATATTAAATGCGTTATATTAATAACGCAATATAATATTAAATAAATAACTTACTAGTCGAATTGTTACCCTGCTGCTGCTGTTGTTGTTGGAGCTGCTGCGGTTGTTGTTGATGCTGCTGCTGTTGTTGTTGATGCTGCTGCTGTTGTTGTTGGGGTTGGGGCTGCTGCTGCTGCTGCTGCTGCTGTAGTTTTTGCTGCTGCTGGTGCAGTTGCAACATTTGTTGTTGTAACTGCTGGTGCATCAATTTTACATTGTGCACAATTTGCTGCATAGATTCTTCTTCTTCTGTTGAAAAATAAATCACATATATATAATTATTACATAAAATTAATCTACTGACACGGGATGCTTTCCAGCTACAGCTACAGTGTCTATTAGTGTGAGAAACAACATATCAGTGTGTCTCATTTGCACTAGTTGACGCTGTGTTACACAGTGTCGTTTGTGTACCTGGAAAGCATTCACGATATACTGCTGCACACCTTTCAAATTGCTTGATTGAATACATTCTCTTAAGACAACAATCGATGACAAAGTTACTGAAAATTGCTCTTTACTATACAATACAGCATATGCAATAATCACGAAAACAAACAACGTTTATATTAAAACATGCAGCGCGCAATGTACACAGCAAAAATATACGAGATATTTGCTCATATATTTTTTTTGCTTTGAGTTTTGAATAACTTTGTCATCCACTTTAGTATTAGAAAACTAATAATTTTACTTATTACTTACGGGACATATCGTCTTCTAAGGCGTGGCCTGTCTCACTCTCGTTAAGCGCCGCTCGTTTTTGTCTTTCAAACTAAAAGATGACAAGCGCGACGCGGGCGCGATTTACACGAAACAATAAAAAATCGCGTATATGTCGCTGCCACGCTGTGCGCTGCATTTGTTTTCCGTGATAATTGCGTATATCGTGTATTGCGGTGTATTGTGCAGTGAAGAGTTGTGGGTTATTGTTATCTATTTCGTATATTATTTATATGAAATCTGTGATACTTAGTAACTGTGATATCAATCTGTGATTATACTTGTACTGTTAGATTGATTGAAATCACTACGTGAATTTCTTGAAAGTCAACGTATTTTCTGTACATTTAACTCGGTCGATTTACTTGTAACGTCAGTCAGGAAACTGATTTCAAAGTAAGTCATTAAACTTACTCTCTATTTTTTCTTTTCATTGTCTTCTAATTTAATTCTTTGTTTTTTGTCGTTTTGTCGTATATTGAAATGTGCGATTCACAAAAAAAATCNAAGCGAAACTTTTTAGAAGCTTGGCTTACAGATAATCGATATAAATCTTGGATACGGAAAGTACCGTCAAATGATAGTCTTTTTCATTGCACTATATGCAATAAAGATTTTTCTTGTAACACGCGCATTTCAAGACATGCGGATTCTTTGTGTCATAAAAATAATATAAAAGAAAATACATGTGTTTCTTTAAATAATGATGTGAATGTAAAACCAAATACTTCAGATACACATAAATTTCAAAAACAATGGTTGAAAATAAAACAATTTCAACCGTGGTTATGCGAAGTAGTGCATAACAATAAATTATTTTTCTGCTCATTTTGTGACAAATATATGTCAGCAAGATTGTCACATATTTATGATCACGCAGAATCTGCAGCACATGTAACTACAGAAAAGTATATTAGAAAAAAACAAACAGATGAAGATGTAATTATGACAAACGAAACTTTATCATTCAAAGAGCAAAAGAAAGCAGCGAAAATTAAACTTGCTGCTTTTATTGCTGAACACAATATTTCGCTTTATACTGCGCCAGAAATTTTAAAATTTTTCCAAGAAATAGGAAAAGATGTCAATGTATTACAAAGCATGTCAATGGGTCGAATGAAATGTCAAAAGATTATTTTGAACGTGTTATGTCCGATTGAAACGGACCGTGTAGTCGACATTCAAAATACAAAATTTACTATTTTTATTGATGAAACGTCAGATATTTCTAATCAGAAATGGATGAAGTTTCTTGTTCGGTATGTTAATCCCGAAACATTAGATATTTTCTCGCTATTAGTCAAATTAATTGATATTGATGCAAAAAATTGCAGAGCAGACAAATTATTTGATGCATTTAAATGTGAAATGTGGAAATTTCAAATTCCATTTTCAAACATTGTCGCCTTGTTGTGTGACAACGCGTCTGTTATGACGGGCAAATATTCGTCATTTAAAACAAAGCTTGAGACAATGTGCAAAAATTTATTAACAATTCCATGCCCTTGTCATGCCCCTGCGCTAATTGCTAATGCTGCATGCAATAAGATTCCAGACTATTGTGAGGAATTCGTAAAAAAAATAGCAAGTTTTATTAATAGTAGTCCAAAGCAATCTGCTATTTTTGAAAACTTTGGTGAATGTTTTGAAGAAACAAACACCAAAATTCTAAAGTTGTGCGACACACGATGGCTTTCTCGACATTTGTGTATTGAAAGAATTTTAAAATCTTGGGATACTTTTAATAATTTTTTAACAGAAATAGTAGTAAGTAATAAAACGCAGACTCTAGAAACAAGCATACAAAAACTTCAACCAAAATCACTCGAATTGGTAAAAATTATATGTAAACATTTTTTACATCCAGAACTTTTACGTAATATAAATAATAACTTTGATTTTTCCAGTAAAGAAAATCATAAATCTATAAGCGAAGTAAACTTAGAGGAAGTGAGTGTGAAAAATATCTTGAAGTATTAATTGAACAAGGGCACGCAAACGTAGTTGCAAATGTTAGAGAAAATTGTTTGCAATTTTACGTTACTGCAGCCCAAGATATTTGTACTAAATTACCAATAAACGACATATTTTTATCAAAATTAAAAGTTTTTGAATTTAACATAGCTTTAAATAATAGTAACAGAGAAGCTTCTTTTAATGACATTTCTTTTGTCGCCCAAATCTTTGGTGGGTTTGACGACAATAATTTAAGAAAAGAATGGCTTATTTTACATCAAAGTTTAACAAAAACAGAAAAATGTTATTTGTCAACACTAAAGTTTGATGACATGTGGAAATAAATTTTCCAACGTACACATAAATATCCCAATTTAAAATCTCTTTTAAATGCCGTTAGATTGCTGCCAAATTCAATTGGCGATTCAGAAAGAATCTTTTCCTTCTTGCCAGATATAAAGACAAAAAAACGGAATAAACTTTCGTCTGTCACTGTTAATGCTACTTGTGTAATAAAATCAGCATTGAAAGCGAGAA
>NW_018021767.1:34118-38071 GCF_002006095.1 Pseudomyrmex gracilis
CGGTGTCGAATCGTACTGTGGTCAATAGAGTATCACCCACAATTTGTACTCTGCATGTCCTAAAAAACAGAAAAGTCATTTGAGATTATACGCTGCAGATAATACTGAAGATGCTGGTCCTTTTACGTCTAATATGTGCAATACTAATGTTTAAATTATTTAAAAATAATTAATGTCTTTGAATCTCTTAGTTTGTCTGGAAGTTTAAATATCCGACACTTATATTTAAAAATAATTAATGTCTTTGAATCTTAGTTTGTCTGGAAGTCTAAATATCCGACATTTACATTTAAAAATAATTAATGTGTAAAATCTTAATCTGTCTGGCATTCTATATATCCGACATCCATACTTAAAACCCTAACAGATGCGAAACAAAACGTGGTAGAATAAGGCTACAGGCGAAAGTCCACGTTAAAAAACTTAACGCGCTATTAGTGGCACCTCATGGGTAGTGCGGAAGACCACAACTTTCTTCATATAATAGTACCTATCATCATTGCATAAAACTTGTATTATATAATTGTTGCGAAAATGTTTTATATTGTAACATGAAAGATNTCTGTAGCAAAGTTTATTTAATATTGTAAGTTTATTTTCTAGGGAAAATGCATGACATTTCATGTATTTCAAAAACTTACATTGTTGTCAATTGATTCCACAAATTGCGATGTCACCAACATGGAAATCTCGATGTATGAAACGAGCGACAAACGTAGAACGTCGCACGTCCACGTGTCTACAGTAAACACATCGAAGCTTTTAGTTTTGCTGCCAACCGACGTTATGATCTAATATGAGAATACTTATATATTGGGCAATTTTTAAAGAAAGAAATTGAAAGCCTATATTAAATATCATAGAACATTAAACTTCAATGTTTTTATTTTACTTATGTCTAAACAAAATCAATCTTTACACACAATTTTTATTTAAAAGACGTACAATATTTATATATTAGTATTTTTCTCCGACATTTCCAGTTTTGAAAAAAGTTTGTAATATTATAGATAATTGTAAAACATTTCAAGATGCATTATATTTTTTTAGGAATTATTACATATAAGGTAACTAAAAGAATTCAAAAGTTTTTTGAATATTGAAAGTTATTAGTGTTCTTTTTTTTATATATTTTTGTTTTGTAAATTATGACAAGAGAGAGAAAAGCTACATTTTTCAGACATATAATCTCAAAATATTTAATTCATATTATACAAAATTTAATTAATTAATACATTATATTCATATGTATTAAATACTTTAGAATTATGCATCTGTAAAATGTAGATTCTTTTCGTGTGATTTACAAATTAAAAATATAGAAAAAGTATGAATACTTATTCTATAGTTTATATATATATTTAATATTTTTCAAAATTCTACAAATAATCTAAAAACTTTAAAATTATTGCAGTTAATTTTTAATAAGAATTAATAAAAATGTAATAATAAATGCATTTTGAGATGTTTAACTCATCCTTATTAATAATATTATCTACTTTTTCCAAGATTGTAAGTCATGGAAAAGCNATTAATAATATTATCTACTTTTTCCAAGATTGTAAGTCATGGAAAAGCATTTTGCGTTGTCATATTGAGTGCGTTCAGACAACTCAACGGTTGAGAGATCATCACTTATGATAGGATTATTCTTCAAAATCTACTGCGGTTCCAAAAGTATGATCCATTCAGAAGTGATTATCTCTCAACCGTTGTGCAACTGTTGAGTTGTCTGAACGCACCCATTGTCATACGCTACAAGCCCGCAACAAAACATTGCTTTCTAGCCTTAATGTCTCGCGTTACGGGTGGAAGCGAGGCAGAACATAGTATGTCTGCGCTCTTTCACGAGCCGAACAGCTGAGCGTGATGTCACGCACACGGACGGCGGTTCTCGCTGTATGCGTGCCCCCATCACCTTGGTGCTCTTGGTGCTGGCCGGCCCGATCTAGCAACAGTGCGCTCAACGTCCTTTGGCTTCAAATCATAAGGAACCTAAGTTCCTTGCTTTCTAATCATTCCCAACGCATGCAATCGCTTGGAAATGGCTTGGTGGGTAACTCCTAATGCTGAAGCAAGCTGTTCTTGCATTTGGCATGGATCCTCATTGAGCAATGCCTCCAATTCAGCGTCTTCGAAGGTTTTTAGCCTTCCTTCACGCGGACGGTCGTCAACATTGAAATCACCGTCTTTGAAGCGACGGAACCAATCACGGCACGTTGTTTTACTTAGAGCAGCATTTCCGTAAACTTTTTGGAACTCTCGATGCGCTTCAGCCGCCGTTTTCTTCGAATAAAATAAAAAAAGCAACACTTTCCGCAAATGACGATTATTTGGTACAAAATCAGACATTTTTACACAACCAAAAGTATATGACGCCAAAACAAAATCACTAACGTGTCAAAGCGGTTTGTTTACCATATATAAGCTTGGCTCGTGACATTTTGGATATGTCAAAATCGACCAGCACTTACTGCTGGAGCCATCTATTGACAAACAGCGGAAACTTAGTTGCGCACCTAATTGATTCTATTGTAACATTTAAAAAAAAAAAATATATTGAAACTTGAACCAGCAGCTTCGACACTAGTAACCTAGTACGCTACCGCTACGCAACGCGCTTTTCGATTAAGCAGCCTAATTAATATCCTCATAAAGTACCTCATAATTTTCAAATTCGATTTTCTCGCGAATGCTTGAGTATTGCGTCTTATTACTTTACCTTGCAATACTGCACATAATCATCTATCTTATAAATTTCGTCCAAATCGATTGTTTCATTGTCGTATTCTCTCCTTGTGAGTGCAAAAGCTACGAATATCTAGGTCTCGAGTTCACATCTCACCATCACCTCAGGATTTTTTCCGGACTTAATACCTTTCATTGAGGTAATCAGTTGATCGACAAACTGAATCAGGCCTCCAAAGATTAATTCGAGTGAAATCTCAAATTAATTCCCCTCTTACGATGTGCCATTCAGTTTTTTACATATCATTGTAATATTACTGTGATGCATTTTGGCGAACATTTTAATATTATATATTGTGATATTACATTAACATTACGGTAATATTTCTATTATATTAGAGTGTAATATTGCAATAGAAAAGCAATATTTTGTGTGATATTGCAGTAATATTACGTGCTATGTGGGATGTCACGTTAATCTCGTTACGTCAGATTAATAACGTAAGTAAACGTCATTAACCTGTCGTCATTTTTGACGAGACAAACTCACGTCGTCATTACGTTAATATCACGTCATAAACTAACGTCGAACTGGTTAAAAACTGACTTTATAGTAACGTCATTATAACGTCAGCTGGTTGTTTGGGATTCTTATACCGACGTTTCAAGAACAGTTCAATCAGGGCTGCGTTTCAAAATTCTACTTGAGTAGCTGAGTTGACTCTACGCCGTTCGAAAACGCGAAGTAGGTAACTATATGGGCGGAGCCTATTCGTTCTAAAAGTGAGGGTTGAGCAGAGATGTCAACTCGGCCCCGCTTACAGCAAGCAGCAGCGCGTGGAGGGGATACGCACACAGGCGAACAGCCGTGTACGTGTGCGCTCGGCGCTTCGGTCCGCTTCGGGCAGTAGAAGAGAGCAGATATATAGAACCGCTCTCTTTCTATACCGAGCTATAGCTATGACTAACGCTACGAACCGCGAGAATCATGCCTGGCCTTCGTTCGGTCTCGCGCGTGGCTTGTATGTCCTTTCTCTCTTCTTCACTCCCTGGTTCTCTCTCTTTCTCTCTTTCTTGTTCTTATATTACTTAAAGAAAAAAGAAAATAAAATAAAATTATTATTGTATGATTTTATATATGTAAATATAAAATAATTAAAGAAATCATAAAGAAAAAAATAACTGATAAATAAATTGATATCAAAGAACAAATCAGAGAGATATGCATATATAAAATTAAAATTTAGTTATATCGATACTAAATA